>NC_033634.1:4341546-4451448 GCF_001540865.1 Ananas comosus | reverse complement strand
ACCACTATAATTAGAATTAGGCTATTATACTATCGATAATATCAAACTCTTAGTACTATCGAGTTTTTTATCGTTAAATTTATCCTTTGATTATTTTCATCCGTTAAATTATACTATTTAATTAATCTCCCACTCAACCCAAGAAAATCAGTATCATTCTAACAGCATATCTTTTTATCTAAAAATCGAAAATTCGATAGCGTCAAGCGCTTGATACTATCAATAGTATAGTAACATAATTCTATATATGTATGTTTTCTGTACCGGGTTCTTGTAGAAATGGAACAGGGAGGGGCTGAGAAACTCGGCACGCTTTCGCAGGATCTCGGCGGCGGCGGGGCCTTCATAGGGAAGGGGACGGTGATCAAACGGGGGCATTTTGGGAACGTTCGCCGCTGCTGCAGCGGCAGCGGCGCTTTCGCATGGAATCGCCGCCTCGGCCGCCTGCGCGATCATCCTCCTCGACACGGCCCTGCGCATGGCGGATTGCGAGGATTGTAGACAAACTCTTCTCTCTCTAGACAAAGTTTTCTGCCTCAAAAACTCTTCTCCCCCTCTCCCTCTCTCTCTCTCTCTCTCTCTATCTTTTTCTCCCTGTTTTTGTTATATTTGGACGTACGAGGAGGGGAGGAGAGCTGGGTGTGAATATATATAGACGCATGAGAAGTGGAGAGAGGAGAGAGATTTTTTTTTTTTTTTAATTTCATACAGGACCCTACAAATATAGTAAATAATAAATATATCGTTACAAAGTTCAACTTTCATATTTTATTCTTGCAAAAGTCTTGATGATTTCAAATATGTCATCTAATTTGTTATCATTAGAGAATCATTAGAGAGCTGTTTATATTTTTAATTTTGTTATTACAAATATATTACTTTAAAAGCTATAATAGTATAATATAAGAGGGATAAAAATATTAAAAATTAATCAGAACTAAGTATTTAACCTATGGTTAACTAACTTTTCTAATAAAATCTAACGACAAGGACATATTTGAAAATATCGGAATTTTCGCAGAACTATTAACATATAAAAGTCGAACTTTGTAGGGATATATATTTATTATTCACTATATTTGAAGGGAGCTTAATGAAACTAATCTTTTTTTTTCTTTTTCCTTTTTATGGCAACATATAAAATATATTTTAATTAATTTATTGTGATATTAAAAACGCCGTATTACATACTGAAATAAATATCGTAGCACGTAACATATTTTCCTAAAATCGTAAATAGAGCTTTATTTTGGAAACATTTAATTTATTTGTCTGCAATAGTTTAGAGTAGACTAGATCTGATATACTATTACCTAAAATATCGATCAGATAGAAAATAATTTAAAAATATATTTAAAAACAACTGATAATATATATAAGACACACTTAGAATAATGTATTTGCATGCATTAAAAAAATGAAAATTGCTTGCGTACATGTATATGTTATTTTTCGTGATCCTTCCATTTTTGATCACCTGTTATGATAGAGCTATGTCGATCAATTAATAAGTAATTCAAATAATAAATTTAATAACTCTACGTTCCTTTTAGTAAGTGGAATTATAAGCTTCAATAATGAATATGAGTTAGTTGTTAATAAATTATCAAATATATCTATATCTATACTACTTATTAAAAAAAAAAGTTTTAAAATTTTTTCTTCTCCAAAATGCCACTCCCTATGGATTTGAGATAACTATTAAAATAGTTTTCATTCTATTTACAGAAATAGAAAAAAAATCATATTTATCTAAATTTTTGCCAATCAAATGATATCCATTGTACAATATTTTTCGCAGGCGACTCATAAAAAAATATTTTATACTCATCGAAAAAGAAAGTTTCTATGAAAGACACATTAAAAATATTTACAGTATCTACTATTTCTCAATTAACTAACTAAAAAAATTAGGTTTGAAAAATAGAATGGTGTANTTTAATTTATTTGTCTGCAATAGTTTAGACTTAGAGTGGACTAGATCTGACATAATATTACCTAAATTATTGATCAGATAGAAAATAATTTAAAACATATATATTTAGAAACAACTGATAATAATATATATAAGACTCTTAGAATAATGTATTTGAAAGGATGTACATGCATTAAAGAAAATAAATGTTGGAAATAATAATCCAAACTTAATTAAAATTACTTAGAGATAAGTTTAAATCTTTTATTTGATTATGGTTAAGATTTGTAGTTATCCAAAATAAATTTAGATTTATCATCTGTTATGATTTGATGGCTATATATAGTTAGGTATGTGTTAATTAGAGGAATAAGCCATAATATACATGGCCGAGGATGTCGTTCAGAATGTAATTAATTGCTTATTATTTTATTTATCTTCTTCCTTCTCCAATATCTCTTTTTTATATTATTTTATTCTATTTTAGATTTTGAGTTATATAATCGATATCAGCATAAATACCGGTTCCTACAATTAGTATCAGAGCCAGAAAGAGCCAGAAAGTAACATACAAATTATTAACCAGATAACAGCATATTCGAAAAGAATATAGATTTATAGTACTGAATAGCTACGTCAGAGTCAAGCGACTCGTAGTTGATCAACGAAGATGACGTTCAGGTGAAACCAAAGTGAAGGAATCGTTTTGAAGAAGTTGGCCTTCGCACAATACACGACAGCAGGTGGTTGTGACACTTGATAGAAAAAGAGCGAGCAGAGCCCGTGAAGAGATCCCAGAAGACTTGACCAGATAGCCAGAAGGGCTAGGCAAACAAGCCGAAGTACAGAAAATTCGGCGAGATTTCGATGAATTAAGGACGTCATCCAAATCGAAAGGTACAAATTTGAAACTTATTTTTCATATTTTCAAGTCTTTATTATGGATTTAGATGATTGGTTTATTCAACCTGATTTACCAAAGTTCGATGGAACGAACTTTAAACGATGGAAAATCATCATTCAATGTTTTTTAGAATCTCAAGATTTGTGGGATGTGGTGGATAATTGTAATTATAAAAAAAAATTTGGTAAAGAAGAATTTAGAAAAAGAGATAGAGAAGCTCTATCATATATTTTTCAAGTAGTGGACCTATCATTGCTTGGAAAAATTTCGACGATAAAGATAGCACGAGAAGCGTGGAGAATGCTATAAAAAATTAGAGGAGAATATTTGCAGGAAGAGAATGAAATTCAAGAAGAAAAAAAAAATTCAACCCAGCAGCGAAAATACAGAAGCCCCAATTTGGAAAGAAGAATCCAATCAAAATCATGAAGAAGATCAGATACGTGAAGAGTATGTTGATGATCAAAACTATAAGATTCAAGTCGACGACAAATTTCACAATGATAATATGATTGAAGAAATTTTTGTTCGTGAAGAAATTATGCAGCAAAGCAGGAAGGAAGTTTATCATTATTTTGATATGATCGAAGATGCAAATCACAAATTAGACTTACGAAAGCAGAAAGCACATGAAAATTCACACGAGATCATTGCACCAAACAAACATCCATGTCGATCAGACTTTACCCGGCTACACAGAATTACAAAATTCATATCGATCCCTTTTTTTTTGAAAATTACATGTTTTTCAAGATATTTGCAAGAATGCGCAGATCTTTAAGGATGATGTGAATAATCAAGACTACAGATGGCAAAGATTTCAATCATGGCAACATCATTGGACAGGCGTCATGTTGCACAACTCGAACACGACAACAACAACAGCGTCAGAAATTGCAAAATCAAAATGCGCATTTCACGGAGTTCGTAGCTTGAAGATGAAGTTTGGATTAAAGAAGGATGTTGGAAATAATAATCCAAACTTAATTAAAATTAGTTAGAGATAAGTTTAAATCTTTTATTTGATTATGGTTAAAATTTGTAGTTATCCAAAGTAAATTTAGATTTATCATCTGTTATGATTTGATAGCTATATATAGTTAGGTATGTGTTAATTAGAGGAATAAGCCATAATAGACATGGCCGAGGATGTCGTCCAGAATGTAATTAATTGCTTATTATTTTAGTTATCTTCTTCCTTCTCCAATTTCTCTTTTCTATATTATTTTGTTCTATTTTAGATTTTGAGTTATATAATTGGTATCAGCATAAATACCGGTTCCTACAATGAAATTGCTTGCGTACATGTATATATTATTTTTCGTGATACTTCCATTTTTGATCACTTGTTATGATAGAACTATGTCGATCAATTAAAAAGTAATTCAAATAATAAATTTAATAACTCTACGTTCCTTTTAGTAAGTGGAATTATAAGCTTCAATAATGAATATGAGTTAGTTGTTAATAAATTATCAAATATATCTATATCTATACTACTTATAAAAAAAAAAAAAAAGTTTTAAAATTTTTTCTTCTCCAAAATGCCACTACTCCCTATTGATTTGAGATAACTATTAAAATAGTTGTTGACAAATCAATTTTTTAGCAAGAAAAAAAATATTGCATTCATTCTATTTACAAAAATTGAAAAAAAAATCATATTTATCTAAATTTTTGCCAATCAAAGAATATCCACTGTACAATATTTTTCACAGGCGATTCATAAAAAAATATTTTATACTCATCGAAAAAGAAAGTTTCTATGAAAGACACATTAAAAATATTCACAGTATCTACTATTTCTCAATTAACTAACTAAAAAAATTAGGTTTGAAAAATAGAATGATGTAAAAATAAGTATATCAAATCGACTTTAAATTTTAAGTTTGATTCATAATTTCAAATGTGAATCCATATTTCAATTCAAAATTTAAAATTAATACAAAATTTTAATATTTGGGTCAATAAACAAACTGTTTCAAATAAAAAATAATTAATTAACTTGAAAATATATCAAATTTGAAAAATAGATGGATTGATAAATAAACCTATGTCTCCAATAACTATTTATATTTAAATTATGGATTCAAAATTAGTTTCGAATTTTGTGTTTTATTCATAAATTTAAATCAAAATTAATTCAAGTTTTTAAAATTTGGATCTACATTTTAAAAAATTTTGTATATTACGAAACACATGTGAAAAATATTTGCGGTATGGCTAAATTGAAAATATATAAAATTTATTTGAAGGTAAATTAAAGTTAGAAAAAAAAAATCAATTGATAGTTAGACTCGTACCGTCAATAACTATTTAAATTCAAAATATAAATATAAATTTAATTTAATTAAATATGACGTGCATCGCATGTGCACTATAACTAGCATAAATTTTTTTTTTCAATCTAATTGAATAAAATAAAAGTAGAGGACCCATTTCAAAATCGTTTGTTGTTGAGGGTTTCTCCCTACAATTTACCATTTGGATATGACCAAAAACGTCCTGGTGCTTTGAGCTATTGAATGTGGCCGCAAAATGGGAAATATTGTGCTTGGAAGTTGAATCTCCTTGTAATAATGGAGAAAAGGGAGGGGCTTTCTATAAATAGGAATAGGGGAAAAAAAAAGGAAAAAAAGGCTTTTTTTGCAAATAGCCCCCTAACAAATTTTATTTTCAAAACTAGCCCCGTTAAAAATTTATTTGCAAAAATGGCCCTGACCCTGCCACGCCAGCGCCACGTCAGCGCCACGCAGGCCGGGCTGGGGCCAGATATTTAAGTTGAACACAGTGAACCATTCACTGTATTCAAACACGGTGAATGGTTCACCGTGTTCAATGTATTCTATATCCCATATCGAAGGGGCCAATAATACATAGAACACGGTGAACCAATCACCGTGTCTAAACACGGTGAATTGTTCACCGCGTTTAGACACGGTGACTGGTTCACCGTGTTCTATACTAATACCCACAATTAGCCAAGGATTGCAAAGTTGCCCGATATTTGTATTGGATACGGTGAATGGTTCACCGTGTCTTGACACGGTGAACCATTCACCGTGTTCTTTTTGAATAAGCCCCCCAGCCGCCCACAACTCTATCTCTCTCTCTCTCTCTCTCTCTCTCTCTCTCTCTCATTGTGAGAAAGAGGAGGAACTCCTACTTGACAGTGTGGAAACTGGAAATTCTACAGCATGAATTTTATTCTGTATCTTCTGATCTTCATCACAGCTGCCTCAGCCAAGAACCATGGTATCTTTTTTTTTGTCCTTTTCACTCTTCCTCCTACTAGTATTTTTTTTTTTTTTTTTTTAGTTTTTATAGNTCTCTCTCTCTCTCTCTCTCTCTCGATCTCTCTCTCTCTCTCTCTCTCTCTCTCTCTCTCTCGCTCGCTATCTTCTTCTTGCTCTCTCTCTGTGGCCGACGCCGACGCCGCCGCCGCCGCCGCCCACAACTCTGTCTCGGAGTTATTGATCTTTATCTAGGTAGTGAATATAATTTTCTATCAAAAATTCAACAAATTCCGATTCTTTTACACCGTTAAACTAGCAAGTACCCCATACCGGCCATTAAAAATTGTCAAATTTGTGACCTCTTGATCGTAAGGTAAATGATGTCAAAAAATTATAAAATTTGATTTCTAGAAACACTCATTTTTCTTCGAAACACGATATCAATATACTTTAATTTTGATAACTAATCATATGTATTTTTCACAATAGATTACATGGCGGCCTTATGACGACACAGTGTTAGACACGCTTCCACCTTTTTGTCTTGCGGGGTCCCAGGTTTGACGATCGAGGACTACTTTAGTCTGCTTTCACATTTTTGAGCTCCATCATCTCGATCGTGTGTTACAACAGTTTGGGCTATTACAGCATATACCTGAAGCAGTGTTTGTCATACCTCGCATCAATTCACGAGGCAGAGCAGATGAGGATTGGGCGGCATACCACGCCTCATACATTGAGCGTTGGAATGATAGATTAGTAGATATAGCAGAGGTGGCCCCTGAGACAGATCCAGATCCGATACGAGCTACCACTGTTTACATGCAGTAGTATTGGACGATCACCAGGAGGTAGATATCTACACTTGTACAGCGGCCATCACTTGCGTATCAGCCACATGGGCACGTCGAGAGAGTATTGGTATGATTGTAATTGCAAATATCTTTTTATATTAATTTTTATATATACAATCAAGTTTCGTATAATCTTTTTGATTGTGCTTTTATTTCAGGACGATATCGTGCAGAGATCACATTATACAATTAGACGTGTCCTGCCAGATATTTCAGGAGGTGGAGTGTTAGATGCTCTATCACAGGTTGCCGATCAGATGGAAGCGGTTTTGGAGAGTTTACCTACGCTTCCACACTATGTACCTCTACGACCGACAGACTATGGTGGAGCATCGACGTCCGGCCATGCACCTGTATATAGTCCACTGAGGCCATCATCACCTATAGAGGAGCCACCTTATGCTGATGTTACGGACCCGGCACCAGCACCAATACCACAGGATCCACCTCAGGTAGTTGATATTATTTATTATAGGCGCCGACGACATATGAGGTCTATCTATACAGATCAGCCCTCCTCTTCAGCTCCTCCACGACCAGACATACTATCGACACCTGCTACTACTGGGATTGAGCCGGTTATTGAGGGTGCTGCTATAGAGCATCTAGACCAGTTGGAGATCTTAGAGCCTTTTGATGAGCACGGTGTTGATCGTGGTCGCGGACGTGGTAGGTGACGTGGTCGAGGGGGTAGGAAGAGAAGATGACATTATATTTATATATTATTGTACAACTTGCTTTTATTTTAGATATTTTGTTATGATTATTTGGTATTGATAATTTATTGAGATTCTGTTGGTAGTCATATGTATATTGTACTCTTGTGTTGTGATGCTGTGATGTTGTATTGTACTGTTGCGTTTAGGTATCTGTATTGTATTGTTGTGTTGTGATGTTGTGATGTATATTAATTTTGTTTTATGTGCCAAAAATATGGCGATGTCGATGTTGTGATGTGTATTGAGGATATAAAGGGGTCCGATTTTTATGTAACATATTTTTTTCTCCTATAATTTTTTTTTATCTTTCGTTATTTTTTATTAAATTATAATTTTATTCTAAAAGTTTTAAAGTATTTTTTATATTATTAAATTTAATTAAATATAATTATATCCGCCACATCGCGCGAGTTCCTACACTATGACAAGAATAGTGATAAAAAGTGAGGTGGAAAGCAACAAAGAAAGTGGAGAAACATGCATAATCCATGTCATTCGAGACCTCACAAGAGTCCCTTCTCAAAAAGACATAATGAGGACTCGCACAAGCTAGAGAGAGCGAGAGAGAGAGAGAGAGAGAGAGAGAGAGAGAGAGTTGATTGAGTGTAAATTAACTATACCTTTCTCACAGGTTCAATGAATGAGGACACTTCAACTAATAAATGAATAGTGAAGTTATCATCCTGTAGGACAAAAAGAACTTAATCATGGTGCTTATAAAATACTCTCACAACCAAACCCTCTAACCTTCATTTTTCGTACATGCCGTTTCTTTACACATCAGAACTCCATTGTCTGTGCCAGCCAACATCAAATCATACTAAACACTAATTTAATATGTGCCACCACATATCAATGCAAACAAAACACCATTATCAAAGCAAAACTAATTAAACCCTTAATTATTAATTAATATCTATTGTATGTAACTTAAAAACAACACTAGATAGGAGACAAGTGCAATGGCAAACTAAGAGATAGTTAAAGATTGTCATTGGTTTCTACATGTACATGCTCCAAAGACAATCCTTACTGTGATGAGTCTGATTACACCAAACATGTACTCAACTCATTAATTTGAGCAACATCTTTTATTGATAATTATATTATAAAAAAAAATTCTTTTATCTTAGAGCAAATAAGAAGGTATAATGGAGAGTTTGAGACACTCTACCCTATTTATTTATTTATTTTGTTTTTGGAGTGNAAAAAAAAAAAAAAAAAAAAAAAAACAAAACGTCCAATTAAGTGTCTTCCTACCGTCCCACTAAGACTTGAATCTCCGAAAACATTTGTTGTGGTTTTCTACTCATCTTGCAAAATTAGATTATTCTTTCCAATCAAATCATCCATCAGAGTCATCATTTGAAGATGACTCACAAAAGATGACTCTCCAATACAAAAGTGAGAAAACACTACAACAAAAACGATATATAGCGACACTTTTAAATATAGGTACAGGTAAAAAAAAATACTGCTAGTTAAATTACTAACACTTTTTAAAAGCGTTGCTATATGTGGGGTTGCTATAGATAGGGCCACCTTGATATTTGGCACCCACTCCTAGAGCGACCTGTGGTGGAGGGATACGTAATAATCGTAGCCTTCTATGATCCATGCGAGATCCTCACGGCTGAACTCCAGCTGCCAGAATCGTATCTCGTCGGCTGCAGCAGCGGAGGAGGAGAATGGGGGATGGTGATTAATTTTTCTTTTTTCTTTTCTTTTCTTTTTCCTTTTTGTTTGTAATCGGGCTAAATGGGTTGGTTGTGGTTGGTACAGTAGAGAAACTTTTTGTTTTTGATTGGATTGTGCTTTATATTTAGACTTTAGTAGATTTTTAAAAAAATTTTGGCATAAATAGAATACTTATATAAAAGTATCTTAAAAATGTGTCCCTATAACCTAATTAATTTATAGTGAAAATAGCAAAAGAATTGGGAGGAACGTGAGAAATTTTCATTCAGAAATAAATAAAAAACAAAACAATATAAAACTGTAGTTAAAGATGAATTTAATTTATTATAGCAGATTGAACAATATAAGACGATATTTACAGTCGAAAATAACTTCACACTTCGCGAACTTCCGTGAAGCAAAAAAACATTGCAAAACAAAAACACAAACAAAAAAAAAAGTTAAAAGTTAAAACAATAAAAAACATAATGGAGATGCGGGGTATCGATCCCCGTACCTCTCGCATGCTAAGCGAGCGCTCTACCATCTGAGCTACATCCCCGATTGATTAAAAAGTTTAAATTTAAATTTAAATCTCGTTAATAAAATAAAATTCAAGGTGACAAAACATTGAGGGCTTGTTTGGTTCATCCATTTTGGGTATAGAATGAGAATTAGTTTGATCAAATTCGGTTAATTTTGTTTGGTTCGTATGAATCGATTTGAGATTCTTATTCCGGACTGGAATGGGAATTGTCCATTAGCATTCAACTTGATTCTGATCTTCTAACCCATATTGAGATTTCATTCCGGAAGTACACTAAGTTCTCGAAGCCCCTGTGACTATCTCACCTTCCTTCTTTTCACCCATTTTTTATAAAAAAAAAAGAACCTATCCTCTCTCAAAATCCTATTCCTAACCCACATCAATAAAAGTTTTTAAAAATAAATTTGATAATTTTTTTGGAAAACTTATTAGAGAATAGTATTATATTTTTTATAAATTTTAAATAATATAAATTTATATTTGAGAGTAAAATTAGTATTATAGTATCCTATAATTTTTTTAGTTTATACGAACCAAACAATGAAATGTAAATAACTCATTCTAATTCCCAATCCACAAATAAACCAAACGTCTTGGGGGAGTGGGCTATTTCAATTGCCATTCCAATTCATTCTCATTCCATTATCCATTCCAATTCCATCATTGAACCAAACTAGCCCTAAAAAGTGAAAAAGAAAATGGGAAATAAAAATTGAAAGCATTAGAGTGAAAAAAACATGAAAATATATGAGGATAGTGGATTTGTTCATGTTTTTTCTTGTCCTTCAATTAAACGAGTTAGATCTTCTCTTCTTCTTTTTTTTGGTAAAAAAAAGCTTATTAATGTATTTTTTTTGTTTCCATCAAGACTAGATTGAAATTTAGACCAAACAACTGGAAATGAAGGAATTGGTTCCTCGAAAAATATTTCTGAACTAGTTTTCTGGCTAAAAAAGTATTTTCTATCTGTTTGTTTCCCAAAAAAAGTAGTTTTTCTGAAATTCTTTTTCAGATTTTATGAAAGAGTAGTGTTTTCATTTCTCAAAATTTTTTATCCAGAAAATAAAACTACGGAAATGATGTTTTGTTTTGTTTTTTTTTTGTTTGTTTTTTTGTTTTTTTTTGTTTTTTGTCTTGGAAAACAGTTTTTCACAAATTTTGGAGAACCTATTATGATGGAATGGTTGTTAATTGTTTATAATATTGAATTGTTTGGGCCCATTTAGATAATTTAATGAGTAATTTGACAATAATTTGCGCGATAAAATTAAGATTTTTTTGGTTTTTTTTGTGATTAAGTTTTAGCAATGGTAAAACCTCATACTTATAGGTTAAAACTTGGTCCCCCATATTTTAGGTCATTTTGAAATTAGGCATCTTTAACATCTTTTATTTATTTTTTCTTGGCATTTACTCATACTCCCAAGATGTTTTTGTCGGATCGTTGGCACTAACCATTAATCCTAAAAGCTCGACCTATTAAAAATGCGTAAGTAATTCACTTGAAGCATACAGAACAGTGCTCACAAATCTCGATTGTGATTTGGCCTCACCAACCTTACTCCGCTTCGAACATGACTTGATCCAACTCAGCCTCACGTCATTTTGAACATAACTCGGCCCAACCTAACATCCTACCACATACAATATCGATGCTGACCCCATTAAACCAACAATTCTAAGTTCTTTCTTAATATACAAATTTTCCACCCTTTTATTTAATTCCTAGCTATATCTCATTTATATATCTTGGCATATTATGGTCCACTCAAAACCAGTCCAAAACTAAAACTGCTCCACACACGCTTGATCTAATAACTTCGTATGAACAAATTATTAGCATCCATGGGCCTTAACAGCTTTTTTTCGTTAATTTTTTTGTCGATCCGGTAAGCAACGGGCCCCCATGAACACTATACATTGAAGCCCGGCCCACATAGTTTCTATGTTTTATTAAGGTGATTTTAACCTATACATTGCTTAAGATTTCTTTGTTCCTAGTTAAAAAGTTGACATATTTCTCTCCATAATGATGCATATACTTTTCAATTATTGATATGAAAACAAGAAATTTCATAGAATAACATCCTTCATTCACTATAACAAAATATGTTTTACACGACTCTTTAAATCTAGCGAATTCAATATTAGACATATGCTAACGCCATGATTAAGCATTGTCAATAAACATATTTTTATCAAATGCTGATAAAATTTTTTTGATGCTACATTAAAACATCAGTATATTTGTCTCGACATGTTTACTTAAGGAATATTTACTCACACTTTTACAAGCGTCGGAATTATTCTTGCCGACGCTTTAAAGCGTTGGTAGTTATTGTTCAAAGTATTTTAAGTGCAAGATTTGTGATAGTGATTATCCTTTATTTTCTTCAGTATTATATATTCTTCTTTTTTTTAAAAAAAAAAATCTCTCTCTCTCTCCGTCTCACCTTATACCATGAGAAATAGAAATTCTTTTATGTATGTTAACTTCTCAACACCCCCTCCACAATTGGTGGTGAGATTTTCTTTTTTAATAAGCCCAAGATTCTAATATCATATTAAATAATGTGAACTAATTTTTGTTCTCCAATAACTTAAACTACTAAAGAACGATACTTTTACATTTTAATTCTCAGAAAAATTGAATGCGGCTAGACTTAAACTTTGACAAATCGTGTAACAGATTAATAAAATTATAGGGCAGTGGCATGATTAAATTAAAATCTTGTTTGAGTAGATTTTGTTAAAAGAAAAAAGAATTTCTAAAGTTAGATAACTATACGCAGAAGGCAAATACATTACCTAAAATTTTAGTACTCCATTTTTTTTCTTTTCTTTTTTACTGTAGGACACAAGGTGATTAATGCCCTCTTCAATTAATTTACAAAGCTAGGCCATGAATTGAAGCCCTAAGTGGACTTATTGGAAAAGATATATGAAGGAATAAAAAAACAAATTTTTTTGTTTATGATGTAAGTGCTCCTGATTTGAATACATAGGAAGAATCAAAGCAGTGGTACCCTTTCCTCCCCCACCTTCTTAAATGCCTACAACTTGAGATCCTAGAGGGCACAGAATAACATGTAATAAAAACTCTTGACTTAATTATTTCACTCAACAACAGCATATGCATCCACTATTAGAGATGTCAAGGAGTCAGATTCAGAGCGGATTTTCAAAATATTCGAACATACCCACTCAAATCTAGAAAATCATTATCATCCTCTCTCTCTCTCTCTATATGTATAATACAACATTTGCAAAACTAAAAGGATCTTCTTAAGTTTAATTAATATAAACCATGAAGAAACAGGAGTGTTAATTTGCTTGTGTAAATAGATAAATCGTGTGAAATTACCAACTTAACAATTTGAGATCCATCAATTTTCACTAAAAGAAAAAAAAAAAAAAGAAAATTTGGGATCCATTTCAAAGTATGTAACACTTTTTATAGTTCAAATAATTAATATAACAACAAACTATATCTTGGGTTAAAAACACACGCACAAAAACAAGATATCTAAACAACTAAGAATCTAAGATTAGTACCTTGAACTAGTAGTTTCATCTTTCTATGAACAAACTCTAAATCATACTTAATTCCAAAAAGAAACCCTAATTAAAAGAATCCCCATTGCTAGCTCAACCAAGCTCTCCTCCTCTATATATTCCAATATTAACTGTTTCATTTCAGTAAAAAGAAAAAAAGGAAAAGGAAACAAACGGGAGTACGGATCGACATATCTCAACCGAAGTAAGGCGCATTCTCATTCGTGACGGAGCTATAGTCGGTGGAGCTCGACGCGGCGGTGTACATGGACGAAGAGGACGATGCGGGAGCAGGAGTTGCGGTCGCGAGCGGGGGCGGGGCTGTGACCGACAGTCCTGCAGCTGTGGCGAGAAAAGCTGCAGCATGAGACGTCGATGGCGGGAGAATAGTTGCGGTGGCCACCGCTGTCGGCCTATACTTGTACTTCAAAACCTCCGCCTTCACCGCCCCGAGCTCCGCCTCTAAGGCTTGCACTTGTTGTTGTAAAGCCAAGATCACACCCGTGCAACCGTAGACCGGGTCTTGTAGTCGCATGTTCGCTTCGTACACGAGGGTATTCGCCGCATCGGCTCTTTGGCTCTCAGGAACCACCTAAATGCAAGCAAAAGAACATAAAATGATGCGTTTGTTGAAGCTTCTTCAACACTGGGAGAGAGAGAGAGAGAGAGAAGAATCACTATTAACATAAATATGATGCAGTTATAATCGACGAGTTCAAAACAAAAAAAAGAAAATATAAAACACAAGAATTTGCATGAAAAAATCTTTGCAAAATATATATATATATATATATATATATATATATATATATATATATGTGTGTGAAAAAGAAGAGAATTTCACTATGAAAAAGAAAGTACAATATTATGATCGAAAGTATAAAATTAGTATATGTAACATCTTTTTCTTTTCTTTTTTTTTTTCCTTTATTTGTCCTTTGAATGTAACCAACCTAATTGAACAGCTTCTTGCATGTCTCACATTCTTATAACTAGGATCGATGTAAAAGAAGATCGATCGCAAATCAAATTAAAGATCGAATTAAAGCCAAAAACAATGAAAAAAAAAGGAAAAGAAAAAAAAGAATCACCGATAATATCTTGGAGGCATTGCTTGCACCGAAGACCTTGTGGACGGACGCGAACTTTTGCGGCTCATGAGGGGAGAAGTAAGGAAAGAAGGGGCACTGTTGAGTGCACCGCCGTCTCATGAACTTGCAAGCGGCGCACGGGGTGACGGTGTTGAGTGCCGTCGACAGCATTCCACCCGCGGGGCCGAGCGGCGGCCGTTGCGCCATGCGATCGAGACTAACATCCGCAGTCGACTCTCTCTTGATCTTCTTGCCTACCTCGTCAGGTCTCTCCCTGCGATCGATGCAATCGATCGTCGAGCAAAAGAAGAAGAAGAAGGTGTTGAAGTGTTATTACTAATAGCTAGAGTTAGGGTTTGTACTTCTTTTTGAGCGTAAGTAATGTTTTTAATGTTTTAACAGAGATTTTGGAGTAGATCGAGTTTAATTTGGGGTAACCTTAACTTAGCTAGGTTAGGAAAGAGAGAACTTTTTTTTTTTCTTCATTTTCTTGTTTTATTATTAATTGTTGATGTTTTCTGAAAATGAAGAGATTTATTTGCCTTTTATTTCATACCTTGCTGTGGACATTCATGCATGCTCCTTTAAGAAGAGAGAGAGAGAGAGAGAGAGAGAGAGAGAGAGAGAGAGAGAGAGAGAGAGAGAGAGGACCAAAGAAGATCAAAAAGAGTGGTTTAATTTCAAGGCAAATATTGTGGAGAAGGGATAACAAAATTGATTGAAGAAGAGAGAAAAGAGAAGAATAGTAGGAGAAACACAATTAAGTAATATAATGGAGGAGTTTAATTAGCTATAGAGAGAGAGAGAGAGAGAGAGAGAGAGAGAGAGAGAGAGAGGGGACTTGGTTTTGCTTTTTTGCTAAGAATATTGCCAGATCCTGCAATAGTAATAATGTATGAGGTGGGCTAGAATACTATTGGTAGCAAAAACGTCATTTTTACTATCAAGTTTTTAACTTTTGGATTAACTCTTTTCATCATTTCTAATCATTAGATTAAATACTATAAACCACTGGAGATCACTCAACCCTAGAAGGACCACTCAACTCTAACTGACTAATATCATTCTAATCCTATAATTTCTCATCCAAGTATTAAAAATTTGATAGCAAAAATAGTGTTTTGCTATTAATAGTATTTCAGTCTAATTCATAATGTATTGTTATATTTACAGAAGAAGGCAATGGAATTTTTTAAAAATTTTAAATTTTTGTTTTTCAAAATGATGTAATATATGAATTTATCATGGGAAACGAACTTTTGCATATAAGCCCCACTATTTAAAAATTATTGAGTAAACTATATACAAATTATGTATGTTGCTAATATTATTATTATTTTTTTATTAAGTAATAGTAAGAATATTAGGATCTCACACACAATTTCGAAAGGCAAAAACGTGCGCAGTAAACATGAAACGTTAGTTCGTTTGAAAATAACTATCTAATATTTAGATATTTGGATTTTAATAGCTAGACTTTATTGCTCCAGCAATATCAAAATTAGCTCTAAAAATATCAATTCCCCTATCAAAAAGGACTAAATATTGCAAAGGCACTACAACAAAAACGGTCCATAGCGACAATTTTACATATTGGTATATGTCAAAAAAAATGCTGCTGGCTAAATTACCGACACTTTTAAAAAATATTGCTATATGTGTGGTCGCTAGGTATAAAGTGACAGTTAAAGAGTGTCGCTATAACCTAAAAAAATGTTGGTAATTTAGTAACACTTATTTAAGTATCTAGCAACCGCCGAAACTTTAGCTCGTTGGCTGCGGTGGCGGAGGAGGACGAGAGGGAAGGGCCCTTCGTCTAGGATTTCGGTGGATTGAGTGAGGGGAGAAGGGGAGATGATAATCGATTTTTCTTTTTTTTTCTTTTCTGTTTGGAATCAGGCCAAATGTGCTGGGTTGGGTGGGTTGAGTATAGTAACCTTTTATTTTTTATTAGATGTTTTCTTAAATTTTGACATAAATGAAACACTTAGATAAAAATATCCTAAATATGTGTGTCTATAATCTAATTTTGTTATAGTGAGGGGTCTTCATACATTTTTAACAAATTTTATTTAAGTGGAAAAAGTGCCTATGGCAGTGAAATTAATGGAGTAAAATGGTTCAAAAACCCCTCCATTAGTAGGAGTGACACAACTCCCTAAGCCTCCACTAATGTGGTGTAACATAACATTAATAGATGATCACTTATAAAAATGAAGTACTACATATTATACATTTTTTGAAATTATATTATGATTACTTTTGGATTGATTTTAGTTGTTTATTCATATGTTTTATAAATAAAGCACAACGACTCATCCGGTATAATAAATAAAAATCAACTTGCATTAATTTTGTAGCACATAAGAAACATGTAGTATAATCTTTTATATGCATGTGAACTGTTCCCAATAGTTAGCTAGTTTTGAATCCCCACAATAATCACATATTGAGCTAATTAGTAGAGAGAGAGTGTGCACGCTCGCGTGGTGTGTGTGTGTGTGTTAATAGAGGAAGTTTACTGTATCACTTACATCACTCAAGTAACAAATCAATTATATCTCTCTATTTGAGAGAAAAGTATAATAAAATAATTTTTTTATTAATTATGATAGAACATATCAATCCACGAAAGACAATTTTATTGGTTGGGAATGTCACGTCAGCAATATACTCGATTAATGCATGAATACCTACGATTCTGTATGTCTCTGTATATAAAGAGAAAGAGTTCAACTTTTGTTGTTTTAAAAGTACAAAAATATTCCTATTTATAATTTTTTGTATGTTGAATTTTTTTTCAAAATTTGTATAGTATTATTAATTATGTGTTCCATTATATTTATTTTACTAGTGCTGGATTTCGAGACAATCTAATGGTTAAGAAATTATAAACATAAATATTTTTATACTTTTAAAAGCACAGGACTTAACTCTATGTCTCTCTACATATATCAAAAAAATAGTAAATAAATGAATTTAAAGGCTAAAAATGTAGTGCTTAGCTTGTAAGGAGATAGTAATAGCACATCTATTCTTGTTTGACCCGTATTTGTCGCCTAAATAATCGTTTTCGTGTTCTTTGACCACCATTTTCCTTTTTCTTTTCTTTTATTTTTGTTTTGTATTTTTCTTTTTGAAAATTGCTCTCTCTGCACACCGTATTTACAGGATGTAATTAACTCTAGCACCCACTGATCTAAGAATTTAAAATTTTAATTTGAATTTTGTATTAGAAAAATAAAAGGTTGATTCAACTACTGAAACAATAGTAGCCAGTGAATGGATGGGGTGCAAGATTTGCATTTCTTATATATATATAATTAATGTGCTGGTAGATAGTATTACTCGATATTTGACCATTTTTATGTGATTGATTCATTTGATAATTCTTACACTTTTATATTTAAATAAAATATGTAGTGATTTATACTGGATAATGCCGGCTAATTCAAGTAACTCGAAAACTAATGTTTTGGAATATGAAAATTTTCGTTCGGGAACAACGGGGGAACGAGGGCTTATTACTCCTTGTTTCCGAATCAAATGCTGCCTCAGAGAAAAAGTATCCTTTGGTGGAAGAAAAAGCGGATTGCCATCCATGACAGAAAAGCCACCTCGACGACGGAGAAGTCTTGAAGCCAACAATTTTCTGCTTGGTGCTTAGCCTTTAGCGGCCTGAAGCCAACAATCTTCTGCTTGGTTCTTAGCCGTTGGGGAAGAAAGAGTGCATTTGCATTCATGATAGGAGAGCCTGAACACCGGTGATCTTCCGCTTAAAGGAGTGCAATTTAAGATAAAAACAGTGCAACAAGAGAAAAAACAGTGCAATAAGAGGAGAAACAGTATAAATATCTCTTAAAGGAATGCAATTTAAGATAAAAAATAGTGTAACAGGAGGAAAAATGATGCAACAAGAGGAGAAATAGTGCAACAAGAGGAGAAACAGTATAAATATCTCTTAAAGTGGTGCAGTTTAAGATAAAAAATAATATAACAAGAGGAGAAATTGTGCAACAAGAGGAGAAACAGTGCAACTTTCATTTAAAGAGTGTAACTTTCATCTTAATGGATGCAGTTTATATCTAAAACAGTGCAATAAGAGAAAAAATAGTGTAAATATCTCCCAAAGAGTGTAATTTTTGTTTAAAGAGTGAAATTTTCATCTTAAAGCTGCAGTTTACATTTTAAGTAATGCAACTTATAATTTTTTTTGCAGTTAACGATGGAATTTCATCTTTATCCTTCTTTTTCTATAAGTTTTTATCTTTATTTTTTTTTCTTGCTTTTTTTATTATTTTTTGGTCACCCCTCTCTGCCAACGGTCACAGCGTTGGCGACGACGCCGTTAAGGACCCCGCTCCGAGGCTACAGCGCTGCAGTGACCTTCACGGTGTCGGCATCGGCGCCGGCGAAGATGCATCGTCGTCGGAGACGGTAGAGGAGGAGGGAGAGGGAGAGGGAGAGGACGAGAAAGGCGGAGAAGAGCAAGAGAGGCGTCGTCGTCGGAGACAGTGTAGGAGAGTCGGAGAGGTAAAAAAAAAAAAGAGTCGCGGCGCGGCCTCGGCGGGATCGGAGGCGAGGAAGATGGGGGTGTGCGGGTGAGAGTAAGGATGCGCCGGACAAATCGAAGCAGGCGGCCTCCGCTCTATCTTTGCCGCTCTCTGGGAAGAGAAAGAAAAAAGAACGAGAGAAACGAAGAGGAGAGAGAAAGAGGAAAGAGAAAAAGGTATAAGGGTATTTTGGTCAGTTTGCTGAAAAAGCGGACCGAATCTGCAAAAACGAAAAATGTGGCCCAATTTGCAAAAGTCCAAAATAAGTGGATTTTTTATGCAAATTGGCCATATATGATCAAATCAAATTGAATATTCTAAAATCTAGCAAACTAGATCAAACGCCAATTCACCAAAACTGAAGTTAATTAGAAAAAAAAAGTTATGATCAAACGGACATCCAAACTAAAACAGAACTTTTAAGTCTCGAATTGATATACTTAAATTGAAATCCAAATGTCACATTAAAATTCAAATCTAATCAAACTTAATATTTGAATTCAAATTTAATCTAGAATAAATAATTAAATTCAAACTTATATTCTAACCAAAATCAAAACTCAAATTCAATTCAATTTGATATCTGACTAAAAAATTACATCTAAAACCAAATTCAGACCTAAATTTAAATTTAAATTCAACTCAAATCCCATATGCAATTTGAAATTAAAACTTAAATGCAAATCTAAGTCCGACATTGAATTTAAATCCAATTCAAATCTAAACTGAAATTAAATTCAACCTCAACCTCAAAGCTTAAATTAAAACTCAATTTCGAAACCACAATGAAAATTTAAATTTGTAATTGTAAACTCTACTTTAAACTTTAGCTTAAAACTCCAAACTCTCAATCGGAAGCTTTTGACTTTTAAATTCAAATGTGGCCAAGTTCAATTCATATACTTGCATTTCTCCCACGTCTCTTTTAAACCCAAACCCAGGTCCAAATCCAGGCCTTGTGAACCCAAACCCAAATTATAGCCACGTGAACCCAACCCAACTCAAAACCTTAAGCCTAATCAATCTTTTTCCTGAACCATAACCATAAAGGTCGGGGTGGAACTGGGCCGGGCTTGGGTCGGGTATTACTATGCCCAAGCCCGGCCCAAAAAAAAATGTTGGGCTTTGGGTCGGGCTGTTACCCAATTTTTTTTTAAATTAAGGCACGGCCCAAGCCCAAGCCCAATGCCCAATACCCATCGGGCTTTGTGGAGGCCCATTTTATGCATTTATCATATAATACATAAATACTTTTATTTGTATAAAATTAAAATAAAATACCTATTTTTAGTTTTATCACATCAAAGAAATTAATATCTAACATCAAATATATCATAATATAGAACTAAATATTTTGTTAATATATAATATATCCTCATATATATAAGTACATATCATTAATAACAATATATATAATTAAATATTTTATTTTGATAATTAATATATCGGGCTTTTAGGTCGGGCTCGGGTCGGGCTTGGACATGCCCAAATAGGCCCAAAATTTTTTCGGGCCTAAATTTTTAAACCCGGCCCGAACCCAAAGTTGTATTTTTAATACCCAAAGCCCGGCCCAAACATGGCCCATCGGGCCGGGCCTTGTTTAGGCCCGGGCCCAGTTCCACCCCTACATAAAGGGCTCTCTTAAATAATTAGAGTTGGTTTAATTTAGATCAAATTTGGTTAATCTTCGTATACGCACGATTTAGCTGTCATTCACCTTAGAGTGAACTCAATACAAATCAGATGAAGTTTAAACCAAATTAGACTCCCATATATAATAAAAGTTTAATTTAAATCAAATTCGGCTAATTCTAGTACATATGTTTAGGATTTAGTCATCTTTTACCTTAAGGTGAATTCAAATCTAATTAGACCCTGATACATATAGTTAGAGCCCAATCAATTCAAATCTGGCTAACAAGAGTGTGGTCAACGCTTCACCTTAGAACATATAGCTGTGGTGAAGTTAAATACAATTAGATCCTAAGTCATTTACTTAAAGAGTCCAATTAGTTTAAATTTTGATTAGACTGTAATGCATATATTAGAGTTTAATCATAAATCCGTCCTAACATATGTACTTCAGATCTGATCAATTCAAATCAAATCCAACTAAGCCATAACACAAATACATGGGAATCGGCTAATTCTTCACTTTAGGATGAAGAAATTGAGCTCTAATGTTTATACTTTGAGCCCAACAAATCTAATTAATTTAATTAATCTTAAGACATATACTTTCAAGGGTTTAACCACTTTTAGGATTCAACTAACCTCACTACTTTAATTAGAATATATATATCTAAGATGCAATCACCAATCATTACACTGAACAAATTATGTGTGTGTGTGTACACATGCACTAGAGATATGTCCCTAGTTAAACCATATAATATTTGAACAAATTATGTAATTAAATTCATCTTTAGTACATTGCAATCTTTTTTATTTGAAGGTCTCTTTATCAAAGGTAGCCTAATCTTATGGGAGTAATCAACAGTGGATACCTGTGTCTTCTAGAAGTCATAAATCCATAATATTTGAAACTTACTAGTATTTAAATATTTATCTGAATCTGAATCATAAACTATCCTGCAAAAATCAAAAAAGATTTAACTGTGCAAGATGAATCATTCATGGTCATAGATGTCTTTCAATACCATAAGCTCTAAATGC
Organism: Ananas comosus; assembly: GCF_001540865.1. Taxonomy (NCBI): domain Eukaryota; kingdom Viridiplantae; phylum Streptophyta; class Magnoliopsida; order Poales; family Bromeliaceae; genus Ananas; species Ananas comosus. The sequence goes on along the minus strand of NC_033634.1, from coordinate 4,429,721 downwards.
CTTTCCAACCTATGTTGCACAGTTGCAATCTTATCATTTTGTATCCCTAGGGCTTTAGAATAGTTTTTCTACTATACTGGAGCCGATCATGAATTCGAAAGTCATATCACCGAAAACAACTTAGTAGCATGAAGCCTCCGTGTTACTGATGATACAGTAGCCGGACTCTCTCTCTCTCTCTCTCTCTCTCTCTCTCTCTCTCTATATATATATATAGAGAGAGAGAGAGAGAGAGAGAGAGAGAGAGAGAGAGAGAGTCCGGCGACTATACTATCGATAGTATCTAGCGCTTGATGCTATCGAGTTTTCTACCATTAGATATATCTACGTACCCCTTTGACCATTTTCACCTATTAAATCATACTATTCAACCAACCATCCACTCTATCTAAGGGACCACTATCATACTAACTGTATATCCGTTCATCCAACGGCCGAAATCTAATAGCACCAAGCATTTGCTTTATATATAGAGAGAGAGAGAGAGAGACCATCTAATGTGACAGAATCTTTGAAGTAAAAGAAAACAACAATTTAAAGCCTTTCTTTTGTTCTATCTAATTAAAGATTATACTGCTAGAAGTACTTTCAACAAATTAAAAAGATCATATTAAGTGTTTCTTTTGATATAACTAGTCTATTCTGCTGAACCTTTAATTTCCACTATCTAACACAGAAAGTTACAAGTGAGAAGCACACAACAGAAGATTCACATATCAGTTTAATTCGCACTTGCTTTACTAGAGGGTGTTTGGCCTAGCTTTTTAGAATTTAATTGGCACTTGCTTTATTAGAGAGTGTTTGGCCTAACTTTTAGAAATGATTCTGAACCCAAAATTGCTTTTCAGCTCAGTAAAACGTTTGAGAATGACAGATGAAAAATCTGATGCTACTTTTCAGAATCAGAAAACTGATTTTGAAGGCTCCAGAATTAGAAGCAGAAAAATCTGCTTCTCTAAAACTGATTCTAATTTTTGGACTCAAACTTCAAATTTTTATTTTTATTTTAGATTCAAAGTATAAATTTAACATCAAATTTAAATTCTAAAATTTTAAAATAATATTTGAATTTTTAAATCCCAACTTTTCAAATTTAAAATTTAGATTTTAAATTTTAAATTTAAGTTTCAAATCTAAAATTTTAAATTTTAAAATTCAAAATTTTAAATTTTAAATTTAGGATAAAATTTAAATTTTGACATTTCAAATTTTAAACATAAATTTAAAATTAGAAAGTTTAAAATTTAAAATTACAGTTTGTTAATTATTCAAATTGTAAAAATTTAAATTTTAAATTTTAAGTAAATTGTAAAGATTCAAAATATTAAATTTTAATGCAATTTTCAAATTTTTAATTTTAATTTCAATGTTCAATTTCAAATATTTATATTTATATTTTAAATATTTAATTTACTGGTAATTTCAAAATACAAAATATTTAAAATTTAAAATTTAAATTTTGAATTTTAAGATTTTTAAATTTTAAATTTTGAATTTGAATTTTGATTTTGATTTTAAATTTTAAAATTAAATCTAAATTTTAAAATTAAATCTAAATTTTTTAAAATTAAAAATTTAAAAATCAAAATTCCAAAATTTTATATTTTAAAATTTAAAATTTAAGATTTTGAGTTTTGAAATTAAATTCAATTTGAATTTCAATTCAGATCTTTAAAAATTTAAAATTTTGAAATTCAAAATTTAAATTCATGTTGAAAAATTGAATATTTAAATTTAGATTTAAAAATTCAATTTTTAAATTTAAAATTGTGAAATTTCAAATTATTTTTGCTACATTTGAAATTTAAAAATTATTCTTTGAATTCAAATGTTAAATTTTAATTAAAATTCAAATTTTGAATTATTTTAAAATACAATTTAGTAATAATATTAATATATGTAAGCATCAAATTTTTTTTGCAAAACAGTTTTAGAAAATCACTTTAGAAACATTATTTTTATCTAAACTCAGCCAAACGCTCTACAGTTTTTCACCAAAATTAATTCTCCAACCAAAATTAATTCTGCAAAAATTACTTTTTCAAAAGTTAGACCAAACAGACTCGATTGAAGATTCTAAGGTTGCTGGAATAGCTTTGCTTAAAGTCTTTTGTATAATGCGAGATGATAGACCACATCACTTTTGAAGCTTTTTATAGCTCTTCTTTTGTAGAATGCTAGCCCTCTATTCACTTTTGTCTGGTCCCCAAAATTGATTAATTTTAAAATACCCTGGAAATCATCATCACAAGATGTAAAAAGAAGAAAAAAAAAAAAGTATAGAATTTACCCCAGCTATCATCCATTTTGAGTCAACTATCTAATCTTTACAAGTTTTAATTTTATTACATAATTTTTTAATTTATTTTGACTTTAGCTGATTAGTTATTCTTTAACTTTAAAATTAGAATGCGCCTTACTTTTGTCAATTTAATTGAAATATTTTATGTGTGGGTAAATTGCATGTTTAGTCCTCAAACTCTGAGGTGGGTGACACTTTGGTCCTTAAACTTTTATTTGTTGTACTTTTTTGTTCGAACTTTTAAAATTATTGCAATCAAATTCCACAACTCAATTTAGTTGACTAAATATTGACGTATTATTAATGAAAAAGTGATGTACCATTTTAATTATTATCACATCATCAATCAAAATACTTTTACATCACTTCTATACTAACAATTTGTTAAGATTAACCAACTAAATTAGATTATAGCACTTGATTGTAAAAATTCAAAAAATTCGAGTAAGAAATTATAACAAATTAAAATTTGAGGGTCCAAAATATCACCTGACTCATAGTTTGAGGACCAAATATGCAATTTAAGCTTTGCACAGTTCCCATAACTATAAATTTATTAAAATGAGGAATTAGCTCAAATTTTGTATTATGAAAGTTTTATGCATTTTTGCCAAATGAGTATATTAATTGCACTACTACACCTTGAAATATTAGTCAACTTTCACTTAAATCCTTAAACTTTTAAGCTTAACATGCGATGTTCTAAAATTTTATAATTAATTCACTTTAATTATTGCTAAAAATATATTGATTGGTTGCACCTGGTGCATCCTAACGTTCGTACACCAATAATCTCACGGGCTCGCCATCTAAATATCATGCATTTTCAATTCAACTACTTTTCAATCCATCTAAGATAATTCATGCCTTGTTCTATCACAGAAGAAGACCAATGGAGGAAGGAAGATCCTTTAGACCTTCTATTTTTTGGTAGAGGGGAATTCTAAGTCAAAGAAATCTTCAAATGGAGAGCTTTTTATATATTGGGCAATGACCGTAATATTGACTTCTGGTCAGATTGCTAGTGTGGGAAAACCACATTGCAATCGTCATTCCCGAGGGTGTTTCAATTATTGATTTGCAAAAATATGAAACTCAGTGATTGTCTGAGGTACAATGGATGGAGTTGGTGTAAGAATTTAGGTAGTGCGAACACCAATGATCATGGTTTAAATTCTAGTTTTTCAACACTTACGGCAAAGATCTCCAATCTCAGAATCAAATAGGGCCTAGACAGTGTGCATTGGCGATGGAATTCTGATGAGCGTTTTACGGTAAAGTCAACCTATTCTGTGTTGTGTGATGGGGGCACAACAACAGAAGCCCAAGCTCATGATGTCGAAAATGTTAGAAAATTGCGTACGGTAAAAACGCAGTGGAAAAAAAAATCAAATAAATTTGATTTGAAAAACTCTCGAGATCCAATCTCAAAAATCACGCAATTAGGATCCCTCATGTTCTTTAAGATTAAAGAAGAAAAATAAGATCGAATCTTTACCTTTTTCGCGGATAGATCTTCCCCTCAATTTGATGATCGTGGAATTCGGTTCTCTTGAAGCTGCACACGCGTCCGGCCTCTATAGGTATCCACACGAGGTTCTTGATTTGATCGATATCCTCACCGAGGTACTAGCACCCTTGCAAAAGAACGTCTTTCTTACTAGAAGATAGAAGAGAGAAGAGAGGATAGATGACGGCTTGGGTTTTCTAAAAACTCCCGTATATTATATATAGGAATATAATCCTATTCCTAATAATATAATGATAATTAAGAATAAGTATAAATCTAGATTTAAATTTATCTTTTCCTTAATTGGTTAGATCGATCAAATGCTAATTTGATTCGACTTGAATTTTATATTAATTTGATCTTATCAAATTAATAATACAACATTTGCACATAAGTCCTCTTATAATTTACTAACTATTAGTAAGTCCTCTCTTGTAACATTTACACCTTAATACCACTAATTTGTAACAATTACAAATTAGTCCAATTATCATTATATTGACAATTAGGTCCTCCGACGATTCAATAATCGCGATCTAGCTATTCGATCAATCACAACCTCTTATGTGTGTGACCCCATAGGTTCTATTCTATCTGGTAGTGAGATATATTTTGATCACTATCAACAATATCACTGAAACTCCTTTCAGTGGATCGGAACAATTCCAACTCAGCCCAATGAGAATTATCGATCATCTAGATAATTCTCATGAGTCTCACAATCCACCAGTGACGCCTAGCAGCATGTAGTGGCATTCCAGTAGAATGGAATACTGAACCTCTTGGTGCAGTTACCGTGTGATACAATCCTTCTATCATGAGTCCCGACTAGACGGAGGTTATGGAATAACTCGTCAAACCCCATCGTCTGTCATATGTTAAATTTATTCGACTCGAGTTTCTAATATCGGAAACCCTTTTCCGCTATTTATTCTGCCCTGGCCAAGGTCTTCTAAACTCGGTCTCATAAATCACATAGGACTAACACCCCTATCTACCAAGGGAGATAGATTCCATCTAAGTGCGCACCCTATTCCTACAATGAACCTACTGCAGCCAACATGCACCGCAAGGACCCGAATGGCTAGGGACCAAGTGTATGTACAGTCAAACTACAGTAACCTCATTGTGAATAGCCGAGGCACCGCAGGTCAAAGGACCAGTCACACTACTGCAACATTAAGTAAGTCACTAACGAGTGAGTAGACATCCAAATGACTTCTCACGTTGGTCACACTCGGTACCCTTGTTCTCCAACAACCACCTGCATATTCGCTTCAGTCTCCCCACACTGTCGACTCGAGACCCGTCTATCCAAAAAGGGAAGCGACCTATGCACCAATCTCACCTGCTCAATCACCGTCCCCATGATGATCCATTGATCGGGAGCATTTAGAAATTAACCACCAATGATACATGTCTCAAATTCTCAACACTTGAGAATATATGCCATCATCTTATTAATTCCTTGGACGATTCATGGACACATACACCACATGAATGAAAATAAAAATCCAAAGTTATTCATAATATTTAAAAGTCAAATACAAATTTATGTCTTAGAAAGAATATATGTGTCGGCCTGGTTGGCTTCTAGGGCATACATCCAACAGAAAAATTATTAAATTTAGTTTCCAAATGCTTTTAATAGTGTAAATCAAGTCTAACGGAGCCGATTGTCGATTTGGAAAGAAGCCACATTATTGAAAATAACTTGGTAGTACAGAAGCCTCCGTGCTACCGATAGTATTCTAGCTCAACTCTCTCTCTCTCTCTCTCTCTCTCTCTCTCTCTCTCTCTCTCTCTCTCTCTCTCTATATATATATATATATGGTGCCTTTTTGTGGAAAGACGGTCTAACCAATTATCCTTCACATGCAATGCACGAATTTTAAAGCAATAATGAACTTTTGATTAGACCTTTCTTTATAGGAATATGTGATACCTTCCTACATAAAGACGGTCCAATTAACCATTCGTTTTAAACAATTAGTACACAAATTTTAAACTAGTGGTAAACTGTTAATTGGACCATTCCTCTATGGGGAGACTTCTCATCTATGGTGTGCCTTTCTGTGGAGAGACGGTCAACTCAACTGCCCATCACATACAACGCACGAATCATAAAGCAGTAACCAATTGTTGATTAAACCAGTTTTTTATGGGAAGATCACTCCCCAAATATGTGATGCCTCTCGGTCTGATCAGCTAGTCATCACGTACACAATGCATGAATTTTAAAGTAATGGTGAGGGGTTGATTAAACTGTCTCTCCACAACGAGGCTTTCTATATTATTTTTTGGAAAAATTTCAAAAATTCTTCCTGTGGTTTCATACTTTTTCATTTTAATACCCTGTATTTTAAAGTGTTTCAAGTTAGTATCATGTGGTTTCGCACTTTCTCACTTTAGTACCCTGTGGTTTAAACCGTATCAAGTTAGTACTCTGTGATTTTATTTTTGTATCAAGTTAGTATCCTGTGGTTTTATTGTTATATCAAGTTAGTACCCTATGGTTTTTAAACCACAGGGTATTTAAAAACCACAGGGTACTAAAGTGAGAAAGTGCGAAACCACAGGGTACTAACTTGATACACTTTAAACCACAGGGTACTAAAGTGAAAAAGTGCAAAACCACAGGTTATTAATTTGATACACTTTAACCACAGGGTACTAAAGTAAGAAAAAAATAAAACCACAAGGGGGATATTTGAAGTTTTTCCTTATTTTTTTTCCTATTTAAACAGAGGAAAGCAAGCACAGGATGTAACCTGTAATTATTGGGATAGAAATGTGAAAAAAGAGATTAAAGATTTTCATAGTTAATAATAGGGATAATTGCCTATATACCCCTCAGACATTTGAAAATATTCGATTTATCCCTACTTTTTTTTTTCTTTCTAAAATACCCCTCATATGTTCCACCGTTATTGCAAAATACCCTCGCAGTTTTTCTCTGTTAAGTTAACTTGGGTTAAACGTGAGTTAAATATATACCATAGTTAAAAAAAATTAAAATGCCAAATTTGCCCTTAACTTAAGGATAAATATAAGAAATGTTGGTGACGGTAGAGGGGTATATTTGAAAAGACTAAAAGTCAAAATACGTTTTGTACCCCTGGCTTAAGGGCAAATAAGAAAAGTCGGTGATAGTGGAAGGGTATATTTGAAGGAGCAAAATAGTAATTTTATACATATAACAGAGTTTATTAACAGATTTTAACTCTAGAGGTATATTTAAAATAGGTTGGAATATAAAAAAGGTATTTTCAATATTAGCCTTCTAAGATGGATAAATTAGAAAGCCGGCAACTTTTCAGGGGTATATAAGCAATTGCCCCCTTAATAATAAAAGCTAATGTAGAAGTGCTTTCTGAATAAAACTATTTAAATATGCAATATTAATACCTAATGCAATGGATCATGATCAGAAGCAGATACTCCAAAAATGAAGCTTATTTAATTTCCTTTTACCTCATATTTTTAGATTTTCTTTTTCTTTTCCTGTGAAATAATTTATAGATATATATAGCTTTGTAATTAAGGAGTAAAGTAAGAAATAATAAAGAAAAAGTAAAGAAAATAAAAGGAAAAAAAAGGCGCATGCCCTCATTTCTTTATTAATTAGCTCGCTACAAATGGATTAGAGAATTTAAAAGGTATATATATGCAGTATTGCAGCAATTCTAAATTAATTTAATTAGCTTATTTGGACTTCCTTATCTGGTGGGTCAAAAAATTATATTTAATTATTAATTAAAAAAATTTAGAAAGTTTTAGCCGGATTCAGTGTTAGCAGTTCACAAGCTTAAGCAGTTGTTGAAGTTGTGGGATCTTCTTTTTCTAGTAAAGTAGAAGCTTAACCGGCTTTTTTTTTTTTTTCTGAGGCCCCAGATGCCTCACCCATTTAGTCTTATTTCTATTCCAATGAAAGAAAAAAGGTAATGTGCTATTTTTTTCTCAAAAAAAAATTTTTAGTGGGTTTTAATATTTTACTTTATAAGGATTATAACTCTCCCTCGGGGTTAATTAAAAATCCAAAATGGTGTTGTATTTAAAAAAATAATGGACAAGTGAGAAAAAACTCTCCCTTGGATAGTGGTAGTTTTAACGATTAGCAATGGTTAAAATATCAGCATCTAATCTACCCCAAAATATAAACAAAAAATCCCAAAACTTGTTACAAGGAAAAGAAATCTCAATAACAAGATGTCAAATTTGATTTAAAGATATATATATATATATATATATATATATATATATATATATATATATGTACATCATCAAACACTGATTAACTCCACTCCAACTCTCCCTTTTTAATTTTGTGCAATACGAAGAGTGCATAAGCTAAATGTAGAGAGAGAGAGAGAGAGAGAGAAATATATTACAAACTAAGAATTAGAGTGCGCACATTATTACGTACCGTATCCACCGTGCTGTATAGTGTCAGCAAGATATTAGCACGATACAACCTCGATGGCACAATTCAAAACTCTCTATTCTTAAAATTAGTAAGTAATTTTCTCAAAAAATTTGATAAAAATATATAATAAATAATTATCATAATTTGTTGTTAAAAAAAATAAATATTTCATGCTATTACGTATCGGCACATATATATATATTTTTGTAACCGATATGCATCGACACGGTCCGGCACGTACCATGCGGGCAATTAAGTTTCCGGCATGATTCTGCACCACGACACTTAAATTCTTGTTACAAACATCCACAAACTTGACATAGATTGTATATTTCTAGCTAGCTAGAAAGCTAGTTATTACTAAATTAATCTGTGTACATGCATGTATATATCTTCCTCCTCAGTGATCCAAATATATATATATATATATATATATATATAATCCTCCCTAAGTCGAAGCTCGGCGCGCCATGGTCACCGCCGAGTAGCTTTCCCTGGGCCTGGCGGCTGTGCCGTTTCGCAACCTGAAGCACAGCAATGAGGGCACATGGATCTTCCTGAGAAAAGGTATCTTAGGGAGCATTACATGAAGGATGTTGAACTTGGAGGGCTTCTTTGCGAAAACCGCCTTGTGATCAGCAGCAGGGTTGGAGTAGTAGGAGGGTGGAGGGGTGAGGGGAGGGAGGAGGGAGGTGGAGGAGATCTTCATGGTGGTGGACTTGGGCTTTCCTGGCTGTGATTCCCACAGGAAGGGTATGCCCACTGAGTCCAATCCATAGTACACTCTAAATGAAGGGTTTGATAAAGAGCTCTCCTTTGAGAGGAGCTTGGAGTACAGCTTGTTTCCTTCTTTAAGTTGGAGGGGCTTCTCTAAGGTAGTAGTAGTAGTAGTAGTAGTAGTAGTAGAGAGCATGATCTCTTTAGGATTATGAGAGAGAGAGAGAGAGAGAGAGAGAGAGAGAGAGAGAGAGAGAGAGAGAGAGAGAGGTGAGAAGTAGCTCAAAGTGGTGATGAGTGCTAGATTAATTTGCTGGGTGCAGTGCCTTGGATTTATCTGGGTATATACTACTAAGATTTTGGTAGGTGAAGTATTGAAGTCTTTGGAGTGCTTGGATATGTTAGCTAGCTTAAAGGGGTTGGCATCTTCTCATGTGAGGTGACGGAAAGTCAAGTTGTACCGAATCTAAAATAGTGGAAGGTCAGGTTCGGTCAAGTCATGTTCGAAGTGGCGTGAGACTGATCAGGCCAAATCACAATCGAGATCTGCGAGCACTTTATCTGTATACGTTAAGTAAATTAATTGTATCTTTCTAACAGCTCGAGTTTTAGAGGTTAATGGCTAGCGCCAACAATGGTATGACCGAATTGACTCTTAATTTCTATCATATTGGCAAATGTTGAATATAATATATTAAACATTATATTCTAGAAGTTTAAGTTTGTAAATTAAGAGTTAATTGATTATTTTCAAATGGTATTTAAGTAAAAAATTCAAAGTTTGAATCACCAGGTTCTCAATAATATTACTTTTCCTTCTGTTTAATTTAAGTTTATACATATCTTGGGCCTATTAAAAAGATCGCGAGCCAAATATGAGGAAGAGTGTTTAATAAAAGATATGAAAATACTTTGTTCTTTGGAAGTTTAAACTTTTATTAGGGAACTTGTACATTTTGTATATAAAGTTAACTTGTACAATCTATACAATCACTACTTAATAATAGTATTCATCTGTACAATCACCACTTACTAATAGTATTCATCCGTCTCACATTACGTCGCAAATTTGAAACCCACTATATGCTGACATAGGCGTGTTGATTTTTCAGAATATTATTTTTTTAAGCTACTGATGTGTTAATTAGCAACCATGATGTGTCAGAACAAGAGATGATTCAGGTAATATTTGATTGATATAGTAAATCTTTCAATTGGATTAAGCTAGAGGAACACTTAAACAATCGTATATATGTAATTACTTAATTTGAATCATGTGATTATCATAGGGTAACAATTATATAAATTAAATGCATCTCTGAGAAGGTTGGGATCAGATGATCATTGCCATCAACATTGATCAAAAGGCTCAAATTTCACCTACTCAAAGATATATATATATCCTCTTATATGAGTTACTAATATAAATGGAATCAATTTGTCGAAGGAAAATTAAGATTAATATATAGAAATAGTGAGGGGTAGTTGTGAAGGGATTCCGCTATTTGATGATGCTTAATTCATGCTGGGCCTTTTAATCATTAAGTGTGTTAAATAATTAATAATTATAATAATTGGAACAACAAGCTAAAGATGAGGGTAGTAGAAGAAAAGGTTGTGTGGTCCCAATGCTTCTATTGCACTGCACAATCAGCTAATTAACTATACATCTTTTGTCTCAAAAAGTTTTGAGGAAGATGCTACTTATTTCACAAGTAATTGGTACTTTTTCTTTAATCCTTCTTTCATAAAAGATTTGAGTTAAGAAACACTTTTGCTTAACCATAAAAAAAGAGAGGACATGATATGCAATTAATCACATAGATAGATTTTTGTTTTTTCAATTTTCTCCTACAATGATACAAAATTATTAAAATGTTAAGGTGATTTAAGTTTAGTAACAAAAAAGTAGGCCATGGAGAGCATGCAATGATAAAAAGTTCTATGGCAAACTTCAAATTGCTCCCGTGCATTTTTTGTAGCTCATTTTCACTCTATGTGAAATAGGATGGCAAAATAAAAAGATTTAAAAAAAAATTAAGGAGTGGCGAAGTAAAAAATATGCTAAACTATAAAAAGGCAAAGTGAAAATTTTAAACTACGAAGAGCAAAGTGAAAGTAAGCTAAACCATAATGGGGCAAAATAGAACTTTTCAAATCGGAAAGTTTAGCTTCTATGCATGTTTTTTAGCTCATTTTCACTCTATGTAAAATACGGTGGCAAAATAAAAAAAAGTTTAAGAAAAATGACGAAGTAACAAAATGAAAAATGCACTAAACTATAGAGAGGCAAAGTAAACTTTTAAACCATGAAAAGCAAAGTGAAAATAAACTAAATTATGGTGGAGCAAAATAAAACTTTTCAAATCGGAAGGTTTAGCTCCCATGCATGTCTTTTAGCACATTTCCACTCTATGTGAAATAAGGCGGCAAAGTAAAAAAGAATTAAAAAAAATTATAGAGTGGCGAAGTGAAAAATATGCTACACTATAATTAAAGAGGCAAAGTGAAAATTTTAAACCACAAGAAGCATAGTAAAAATAAGCTAAACCATAGTAGAGCAAAATAAAACTTTTCAAATCACAAGATTTAGCTCCCACACATGGTTTTTAGCTCATTTTCACTCAATATGAAATAGGGTGACAAAGTACAATTTTTGTAAAAAAAAAATCACAGAATGGCAAAGTGAAAAATGCGCTATACTATAGAGAGGCAAAGTGAAACTTTTAAATCACGAAAAGTAAAGAGAAAATAAGCTAACCATAGTGGGGGTAAAATAAAATTTTTCAAATCTGAAGGTGGAGGCAATTTATAGTTTACCCAAAGTTCTATGGTAGTAAACTTGCCTAGAAAATGATTGAAAAAGGAGAAGGAGACATCAAAATTAATTTGAAAGATACATCTTCTGTGTCCTGCCAATTATTTAGTGCACTAGTACATGTAAGGCTGATCACTCATTGGCTATTTTGGCCACCTGGCTAGCTAGTGACAGGTAGATTGAAATTGATGTTCCAAAAAAGCAAAACTTTGTGCACTTGCACTCTAGAGCAAAAATTGAGGTGCATAGGTGAAGGGAAAAGAGAGAGTTGGATATATATATGTATAGCTACATGCTTAAATCAATGGTGCATTATACTTTAAAAAGAACTTTATTTTGATCTTGCATTTTTTACCTTTTAATTCCATTATTAGATACTATGATTAATTAGATATTTTATTTAAAATAAGACAGACAGGTAGGATAGAGTCTGGCCTTACATATATTCTAATTTGTTAGTATGTGTTGAAAGTATGATTTGCTCTGATATTAATTGTTTGAATGTGCATTCGTGTTGATACCGATTATACAACTTAAGATTTAAATACTAAAAATAAAATAATATGGAGAGGAGATGAGGAAGAGAAGAGAAAAGACAAATAGTTAATATTTTATAAGTTAGAAATATCTGATTACACACTCTGCCTCATGGAGAAATCTCAATTTAATGACTTAGACACGTATTTATACACACCACCAAATGAATGTAGGTCGTACGGTGAAACTTATAGATAAACTGTATCCTCCTAATCCTATTCAATTAATTTAAATTAACTGTGAGTTTTTCCTAATCTTGACGAAGTTCTGATTACCATTCTGCAACAGCGTGCGCTTTTAATGCGACGTGATGATTATGAAAACAGAAAATGCTATGTTTACAATCGTTTACATGCGTGTAACTGAGAGGTCTACATTCTACAATTGGAGACTCCACCTCAACCCCGTAAACCGCATCCTCCATTAATTGAAGATCATCAACTTCATTTACAAACATGTAAGTACATATTTTTTTAAAAAAAAATTATACTCCTAGTACTAACACGGCAGGGTATCAATAATTCTTTGGCTAGTTCAGTGGTTGTTACTTAGATTGCTGTTCAAATGTCGCGGTTTGATTCTCACTATTGCATTTCAAATATAAGGACTCAAAGTTCTTGGCTTTCTAGGTGGCAGTTTAACATCTAACTATTTAGTCCTGTCCAGTATTACCTATTTAGTCCTAAGAGTGCACCAGTGTTAATTTTTCTTTTAAAAACTGTTCGAAGAAGCACTAACAGAGCTTTTTCAACATATTCATGTAGGCTCTATTAGCTTCTTGATTGTAGCTAAAACAGTTCAAAAAATCATCAACATCTTTTTCAATATATTCATCTTGGCTCTTCTCAATTATAGCAATAGCAAAAGCAATATTACTATTGGAGATATCTGGAAACGGAGCCATAATGAGGCTTACAGTGGCCATGACCTCTCTGAACTTTTAAAAATTATATATATATATATATATATATATATATATATATAGAACTAGGCTATTATACTATCGGTAGCACGGAGCGCTCTGTGCTACCGATAGTATAGTAGCCTAGTTCTATAGAGTCCGGCTACTATGCTATCGTAGCACGGAGACGCGTCTGTGCTACCAAGTGTTTTTCGACGATGCGGCTTCCAAATTGACGATGGGTCTCCGTTAGACTTGATCTACACTATTGAAAATATTTTAGAAACTAAATTTCATAATTTTTGATTATCATTTACCTATCAACAAGTGTCTAAATTGAACGGCTGAAAATAAAAATTCTCATGAAAAATAGATGATAAAGGATTAAATTCAAGATCAGATATACTGATCTTACTCTAAAATAGTGAAAAGAATTTTCTATAAATTTTTATCCATTTGGATTGTTTACACCGTTAAACTCACAAACAACCACATCGGCCATTAAAATCGTCACATTTTGAGATCTTTTGATCACTAGTCAAATGATGTCGAAAAAATTTAAAATTTAGTTTCCAAATACTTTCATATGTAGACTCAAGTCTAAGAGAGCCGATCGTCGATTTGGAAGCCGCATCATCGAAAACAACTTGGTAGCACGGAGCACTCCGTGCTACCGATAGTATAGTAGTCTAGTTCTATATATATATATATATATATATATATATATATATAATTTTTAAAAGTTCAGAGAGGTCATGGCCACTGTAAGCCTCATTATGGCTCCATTTCCAGATATCTCCAATAGTAATATTGCTTTTGCTATTGCTATAATTGAGAAGAGCCAAGATGAATATATTGAAAAAGATGTTGAGGAGCATGGGTGAAGGGAAAAGAGAGAGTTGGATATGTATATAGCTATGTGCTTAAATCAATGGTGCATTATACTTTATGGTATTGTTTGATTCGGGTATAAGCAAGAACTAGTTATTATAAGAATAGGTACAAGTATGGGGATAAGAAAAATAGCGTTTGGATGAAAATTGGGTTGTTTCTGGAGATAAAAAAATATTAGGTAGTTTTATATAGAAAAAAAAGGTGTTGGTGGGGATAATCGAGAACTATTATTTTGGGATAAAAAATTAACGTTTGGGTATAAAGAAGGAGATAAGGACGTATCCCTATCCCTATCCCTATCCCGTAACCAAACACTGCTTATAAGAACTTTATTTTGGTCTTGCATTTTTTACCTTTTAATTCCATTAATAGATACTATGATTAATTAGATATCTATACAACTATATTAATCCGCAATGTTTAAGATGACGTGGCGCTTCCTCCTTAGTTTAGGATTTTTCTAATTTTTTTTTTCTTCTTTCAATTATACTCTTTTTGCCCCCTCATCTACCCTATGTAATTTAACCCCCTACAATTATTAAATTATTAATTAATTTTTTAGCTTCTTTCAATTATACACTTTGAATTTCTATCACTAACATACCTGCTATGACGTTTCGTCTCCCTACTCAATAAATGAATAGATTTGGAATGGAAAAAGAAGTGAGAAAAATGAAGTAGTAGTGATGGTGGAAAGCTCATGAGGGGGATTAAATGGGGTTGTGGGTTTTGATCCACTCCCCTATTTCTTAAAAATCCTATTTTGAAAACGTTTGGAGAGAGAGATAAGAGGAAGGAGTGCAAAAAATCTATCTATACAACTATATTAATCCGCAATGTTTAAGATGACGTGGCGCTTCCTCCTTAGTTTAGGATTTTTCTAATTTTTTTTTTCTTCTTTCAATTATACTCTTTTTGCCCCCTCATCTACCCCATGTAATTTAACCCCCTACAATTATAAAATTATTAATTAATTTTTTAGCTTCTTTCAATTATTCACTTTGAATTTCTATCACTAACATACTTGCTGTGACGTTTCGTCTTCCTACTCACTAAATGAATAGATTTGGAATGGAAAAAGAAGTGAGAAAAATGGAGTAGTAGTAATGGGGGAAGCTCATGAGGGGGATTAAATGGGGTTGTGGGTTTTTATCCTTTTGGTCTCCATTCCCCCTGTTTCTTAAAAATCCTATTTTGAAAACGTTTTGAGAGAGAGATAAGAGGAAGGAGTGCAAAAAAATGAGAGAAAAAAGCTTCTTTAATGCCATTTTTGTTAGTGGGAGTGGAAAAGATGGCCGATAATTATTTTTTCTTCAATAATGTGATTTCAACTTCTTCTTCTTTTTGGTTCTGTTTAATTTTTTGTTTGATTAATTCTAATTTTTTGTATCTAAATATTCATATACTCGTTTTATATTATGTTGTTTCAAAAATATTAGATTTTGATCTTTGTATACTCCTATTTTTATTCCTTCTCTGGATTGTTGGCTATGTTAAGTATACTTTGTTTCATTTTCTAGATCTTTTTGGCTTCAATATTCATATTAGGTATGATTTGGATTTTGTTTTCTTTGTATCATTTTGTGTATTTAGGCCCCGAGCTGATGCACGCACCTTCCCCTTCCACTGCCGTTGAACGGGCCGTCATCGCCATAGCCAGAGGTGTCGTCGCGCCGGTCCTCGCGGCCACCGGTGAAGGAGCTTTGGTGGGTGTGGTGCACAAGGGTGCGGAAGCGAAGCAGCGGATCGATTGGCAGCGATGGAAAAGGTGGACGACGTGAAAGCGCTGAGGAAGTAGTGGCGGCGGACGATCTTGGACTCGGTGGCGGCTACGGTGGCAGATGGTTTTTACCAAATTTTGCTAGCCAATTTCGATGAATGGATTTTTTGGTATCACTTCATCATATACATAATTGGTGAATTTGCATATTATATATTTGATGTACTGATCAATTTTGTTAATAGTTTGGTTATGTAATTTTCAGAAAATGCTTAGATGGTTCTGTTCAAAAGCTGTTTAATTTATAAAAAAATTTTAGTTGATCAAATTATCCTGCTCTTTAGTCATAATTTTTAATGGTTTGGTTATGTAATTTTCAGGAAATGCTTAGATGGTTATATTCAAAAGCTGTTGAATTTATAAAAGTTTGTTAGTTGATCAAATTATCCTGCTCTTTAGTCATAATTTGCTCTTTTTAATATTTTGTTAATCAAAATAATGATTATAATAGTTGTCCGTACTCGATTGTATTACTGTATAAGCACAAAAATATACAGGGACGAAATTATATAGAGGTCCAAGGTGGCCATGGCCCCCTTCAACTTTTCAATATTTGTTTAAATACTAAAAGTCTTTATTTCTTAAATTTTTCACTTATTATGGCTATAAAGTTTTCTCCGAAGTTAGAGAGTGTTTTACCATAATTTATTTTGATGCAATGCAAAAGTTATAGAAGATTCAACAAAAACACTCCACAAGAGTAATGAATCATACTTAGGTAAGTTTTTGGCATAATTTATTTTGATGCAAAAGTTATAGAAGATTCAACAAAACTGCTCAACACTCTACAAGAGTAATAAATCATACTTAGGTAAGTTTTAACAGATTGATCATATACTATTTAAATAAATTTTTAACAAAATTATGGCAACGCTTATATATTTTTTTCTTTTTATATATATTTTCAGAATGTTTTTGGATCTTGAATAAAAAGTTAGTATTTAATCAACTTTTTACTAAGCTGCTACGAAGCGTGGCGCGGGTCCTATATTATATATAATATAGATATATAAATGTATAACTCTCACATGCATCTTTTGTCATTCCTCTTTTCTATGCCTCTCTTTGTTTCTTTCTTCATCTCCTCATTGTATTTTTTTTTGTATATGTATAATTTCAGACTATTATCGATAATCAATAATAATAAAAAAATTATTTCGATAATATCTACCCGTTGCATTGCGCGGGTAACTACACTAGTTTTATTTAAAATAAGATAGATAGGTAGGATAGAGCTCTTACATATATTGTAATTTGTTAGTGTGTGTTGAAAGTAGTAAGATTTGCTCCGACTATATTAATTGTTGGGAAAATTTCAAATACCCCTACGTGGTTTCACTTTTTTTCACTTTAGTACCCTGTGGTTTAAAATATATCAAGTTAGTACCCTATGATTTCTCATTTTGTCACTTTATACCCCGTGGTTTAATGTGTATCAAGTTAATTAGTACCCTGTGATTTTGCACTTTATCACCTTAGTACTCTGTAGTTTCGCGCTTTATCACTTTAGTACCCTGTGGTTTAAAAACCACGGGGTAAAAACTTGATAAAAAAATAAAATTACAGGTACTAACTTGATACAAAAATAAAATCACATAGTCTTAACTTGATACACTTTAAATCACAGGATACTAAAGTGATAAAGTGAGAAACCATAGGGTAGCAACTTGATACACTTTAAACCACATGATACTAAAATTAAAAAATATGAAACCACATGGGAATTTTTTGAAGTTTTCTCTTAATTGTTTGAATATGTATTCGTGTTGATACCAATTA
The DNA here is from genome assembly GCF_001540865.1 of Ananas comosus. Classification (NCBI taxonomy): domain Eukaryota; kingdom Viridiplantae; phylum Streptophyta; class Magnoliopsida; order Poales; family Bromeliaceae; genus Ananas; species Ananas comosus. The sequence continues at coordinate 4,412,057 of NC_033634.1, read as the reverse complement.
TATAACTTAAGATTTAAAATACTAAAAATAAAATAATATGGATAGGAGATGTTGAAGAAAAGAAAAAAGACAAATAATTAAAATTTTGTAAGTTAGAAATATCTGATTACACACTCTGTCTCATGGAGGAATCTCAATTTAATGACTTAAATACGTATTTATATCCACCACCAATTAATGTAGGTCGTGCCGTAAAACTTATAGATAAACTATATCCTTCTAATCCTATTCAAGTAATTTGAATTAACTGTAAGTTTTTCCTAATCTTGACGAAGTTCTGATAACTATTATGCAACAGTGTACGCTTTTAATGTGATGTGATGATTATGAAAAAAGAAAATGCTATGTCTACAATCGTTCACATCCTCCATTAATTGAAGATCATCAACTTCATTTACAAACATGTAAGTACATTTTTTTTTTAAAAAAAAAAATTATGCATTTCAAATGTCGCGGTTAATTTGATTCTCACTCATGCATTTCAAATATGCAGTTAAGATGATAGTGGTGCCCTAGGATTGAGTGGATGGTTGGTTGAATAGTATGATCTAACGGGTGGAAATGGTCAAAAGGTAGATCTAACAATAAAAAACTTGGTAGCATCAAGAGTTCGGGGCTATTAATAGCATTGTAGCCGGACTCTCTCACTCACTCTCTCTCTCTCTCTCTCTCTATATATATATATATAGAGAGAGAGAGAGAGAGTGTGAGGCCGGTATGTTTTTGAAAGTACGAAGGCTTTTATAGTTCCAAATCGTTTTCAATGTTAGAGTTTTCGAATTGACGATTGGTTCTATTAGACTTAATTTAAAGTATTTGAAGTATGTAGAAAATAAATTTCGTGATATTTTGATATCATTTGCCTAGTGATCGACATGGCTCAAAATCAACGGCTGAAAATAAAAATGTTAAAAAATATGATGATATGACAATAAAATTTTAGATCAAAGATATTGATCTTATTTTATATAGTATAAAATTTTTTATCAAAATTTTACGTGATTTAGATATTTCTGCACTATTAAACTTGCAAACGGTTTACTACGATCAGTAAAATTATTAATTTTGAGCCACTTCGGTAACAAAGCAAATGATATCGAAAAATTGTGAAATTTATTTTCTAAATATTTCAAATACTCTAGATCAAGTCTAACGGAGCTGATCGTCGATTTGAAAGTCCTAACATCATAAACGACTTGAAAGCACAGAGGACTCTGTACTTTTAGAAGCATATATACCCGCCTCACTTTGTGTATATATACATATGCTCCATCTGTATCTTGAATGCTACCCCATGGAAACAAATAGGAAAAATACTTATTTCCATGCGGCACGTGATGAGTGGTAATAGGTACTCAATGGATGCATCCGTTGGTGTCTGATAAATCTTTTTTTTTTTTTGAGAGAAAGAGATAGGTAGCACGCTATCCGTTTCGTTCATTTCATTTTAAAATAAACTTAGCTGAAAATGTGACACTTGCTTTAGGGACAGTCAATGTATGATAAACATTGTAGTCACGAAAGAAGCTGTAAATGCATTTTTATATGTCACTATCTGATTTTGCCCTACTTTACACTCCATTCAAATAGAGAGAAAAAGAACAAAGTTATGAGAGGATCATTTTCTTTCATTTGGATCAAACCTTGAGAATGAGAAATGGAAAAAAAGAAGGAAAAAAAAAAAAAACAGAGAGGACCTTCCAGGATAGTCCATATTTCTCTCACCAAAAAACCCAGAGAGAGAGCGCGGACGATTTTTTTTTTTTTTTTTCTTCCCTTAATCTGAGCAAGATGAGAAAAAAATTGCTTCTTATTCTTTTTTCTTATCTTACTAATTACTTCCCTCAATTTTACTCCATCTTTAAGTTGATTAATCTCATCATATTTCATCAGCCAATAACTGCATGTCAAATTTAAATACATCCTTAGTCTCATGCTTTAAATTAGGAAAATTAAGTTACTGAAAAGAGTTGCTCCCAAATAAATTTTTTTTAAAAAAAGAATAAAGCTGCTTATAACAGTAAGTTTATATACATATTTCAAATGGTGAAAATTAAATGCTAATGAGGCCACATAAGCACCCACTTTATGTATTATATACACAACCAAAGAACAACAAAAAGCGCTAGGAAACTAAGGTGTAAAAGACAAAAAAAAAAAAAAATAAAAAAATAAAAAATGGTGTCTATCCTCAGCCTTCTTTTAGGAGGTGAGTTCTCTACAGGCTGCTTCTGTAGATCCATAAAACTCGATCCTCTGACGGCAAACAATCTTCTAAGATTAATCACAGAGAGCTCGCTAAATCGAGCAACTGCAAGGTCAGCCTGTACCAACTCATACCTGCAAAGGACATATTTTTTTTATATATAAAAAAGAAAAAAAAGTTCAATAGAAATCATTTTCGGAAGAAAACGGCATCGAAAAAACAAAGATAAATGTACAAACACTTTTCTGCACTTCAGAGATTTGGTAATTAGTTTTCTGAGCTTTCAGTTCGGACAACTAGACGAATTACAACTTATCGAATAGTTTCTACGGCCCATCCCTCTTCCAAGCAAAGTTACTAACTAAACAACCATGCACGTCTACGGCCCTTCCCTCTTTCAAGCAAAGTTACTAACTAAACAACCATGCGCGTCGCATGACAAAAACTTTTTTCGACGAAAGCCCCTAAAGGATTGCGGAAAAAATGGGTAACAAATAAAGATGTCTAGTAGCGTGCACTTAGCATTGCTGGTGTTCTGTTCTTTCTCTTGGACTTGCTACAGAAAGGCAACACTTAAAGCTGTGGTGGATATCACAGAAGCCTTCAGAACATACAGGGCCTGCAGTGCAAATTAGTATTGCAAAATTCAGAACCATAGGCTTCACATTTGCAGATAACCAAAATGAAGTTAATCAAGTTCATCGATGCTACTGAAAACTCAAACGGGAACAATTTGAGATGCACAAGTGACGACCATTTACAGAGTGATGCACGCGTATCAAAAACTTATTATTCGAATTGTAATAATTACTGCATGTCTAATTGCACAGTTTTAATTATATCATCTTTATAATAATATAAGTAAACCCTTGAAAATGTTGAATAATTGACTTCAACACGCCAAAGATCATTGGTTTTACCCATACCCCGCACAAAATTTATGAATTATAATTTTCTCCTCGGAATGTTATATTTGCAAAAACAACTGCATATATCATTGCTTTCCAAGACGTCTTGTTTACCAATAATAGCTTCAACATGGGTAGTATAAGTGCAGCATTAAATTACACTTTTGTTCCTGAAACTATGAGGTGTATATTATTTTGATTTTGAAATATTAATGGGACAAAACTTTTGATTTGATCTTTTTGAATTGTTGCGATCGATAGTATCCTAGCTGGACTCTCTCTCTCTCTCTCTCTAAATGCAAATTTATGTCTCATAAATATCTGTTGAATCGTTAGTTAAGAGCTAAGCCGAGTGATGAGATTTAGATTTTAGACTAAGGGTGCGTTTGGTTCGCATTATGAAAGATTACTAGGAATAAAAGATATTCGAGAATCTTATTCCTATTCATCCTATTACTAAGAATGTGGAATTCCTGTGTTTGGTTCGCACGGTAATATTAATTAGCCATGTTATTTAATATTACAAAAATATACAATTAATTAATTAATTAATTAATTTAATTTTAAATAATGTTACCAAAAATTTCAACATTTTTTTAGAAAAAAGGGAGAGAGAGTATAAGTTAGAGAGAGAGAGCATAATTAAAAAAATAGAAAGAAAAATATAGTCGAAATTAGAGGGAGTGACAGAGTTGAAATTTTAAAAAAAGAGAGAGAGAGAGAAAGCTTAGTTTAGAGAGAGAAAAAAAAGTTGAATTTTAGAGAGAAAAATAAGTTTAGAGAGAGATATAAGGTTAGAGTGTAAAGAAAAATAATATCAATTAGCCGGCGGATAGGAAGAAAGAAAGAGATTAGACATATTATGATTATCCTAATCCATTAATATGAGGATACCCATCCCCCCTCAAGGGAATGAGATTAGTACTTTGGGGTGAATCTTATTTCCAAATGAATCTAATATTACCAACTAGATTACTTAGTGCGTTTAGCCAAACACCGTCATATTTTTTTATTCCCATTGGATTACTAGGAATATTTAAAAGATAGTGCGAACCAAACGCATCCTAAAGGCGATGATTGTTTAAGGGTAAGGGTGAAGATGATTTTACCTCAGCTGGGCCTACAGAGACCTCCGTCACCCCCAGATCCAGATCGTGGATATGAGCCACTAGTTCCAAAGCGGAGGTGCTCGAGTACGGTGCCACGCGCATGTCGTCCGTCACCAGAAACTTACTAGGTCCCTTCACGTACCCTCCGCCGCGCCTTCTCACGTCCTGTCCGGACGAGACCGGCGTCTTCGGATTGATCAGCGATATCAAAGACGTCTCTCCGCACTTGTCCGAACCTGCGCATAAGCGGACGCCCCCTCTCGCCGGTGGATCTGCAGACTCATGCCGCTCCCCCTTGCTGCAAGCCCCACATAAAAGGTCCCTCCGGAGCTCGTGGGGCATTTCCTCGACAAGCAACATGTCCTTATCGGCGCGGTGATGCGGCATCAGCTCCGGCACCGTCAAAGCAAACCTGCGGTTGGGCACAAGGTGATCGTGCAGCAGGCACACACTACGGTACAAGTTGTCGACGCACCCAAATTCTATTCCCGTGGCGATTTGTTTCACGGACCCGAGTGGCAGCACCAGGAAGCTGAATATGAGGTCCACGAAATCTTCGCCTGCTTCCGCGTAAACTACCTTTTTTTTGGCCTTGTCGTGAATAAGATTTATGGTTATTCTCGTTTCCGATTTCGCCGCCCTAATTTTCAGAAGAGACCTGATATGCTGATAATGAAACACCTTCGGACTCGGACCCAACGATTTCTTCTCCGCGAAGACGTCCGACAAAGGCGTCGTGGAGACCAGCGACCGTTCCAGCAACTCCCAAACCTATATATACTCGATATGCAATTGTCAAATCAGAATTCATCATACTTTAATTCAATGTTTAGTCACTAAGAAAAATCTACCCTGGTTATGATAAAATCTCTACCGATCAGTGGAAACAAACACAGCGCATTAACGTGATCCCTCTAAAATTACGCTTTTTTTTATAGAAAATTTTTTCTACGGGCATAATTAGCTATGCTATATTTATAGACTATATATACTCCAAAAATTATATTATTTTTTTTCTCTCAAAAACTTCATAAGAAAATACATAATTTAACTATGCTACGTACGTTTTTAGAAATATACACACAGTGGTCTTAGTCATAAATTAAATTTTGAGTCTTTCCATAGAAGATGACTCTAAACAGTTTTAACAAAAAAATATTTATGTTTGGGAATTAAGTTTTATTACTACTTAACAGGTTGATGTCTTTATGATCGACGAACAAGACTAATATTTTAACTTTTAATAAATCTGGTTTGCAATCAAATGGCAACTTTATCAAATCAGTGCCTCATAAATTGCAATTAAGGCATAGTTAACTCCAGAATTTCATGTAATCCTCTGTTAAATTTATAAAGATTTATAATTTAAATATATAGGATTGCAAATTAATATAATCCCTATAAAGTTTAATTTTTTATTTTTATTTCTACAAAAATCAAGTGATATTTATATTTACCTCCTCTGTTTCATCAAGGTTAAGTATTATTTATATTTTGATAGAAAATAAGTAAAATAATAATTTTATCATTACAAATATGAAATATGTCCTTCAAAAAAACCTAAATTCTTAAAATTATATAGAAGTATCATCCAAAAGAATTTCAAGTATAAGGAGTAAAAAGGTTAATTTCAATCATCATTCACTGATCAGAATTAAGTATTTTACTTATAGTTAAGTACATTCGAACACGAGCTGGCTCGCGAACAGCGAGCTGGATTGCCACCCCTAGTACCAACTTTTCAAACCCAAAAAATTACGGGTAAAACGGGTGGGTACTCATTTAGCTGTGGGCATTTTGAGTAACCCGTGGGTACCCACGGGTACCCGCACATATATTTTTTAATTAAACAATGTATTTTTTTAATTAAAATACATATATTTTTATTTATTCATCTTAAAAATTCTAATCTTAAATTTTATTGCGTCTTTTATATTACGATTTTTTTTTGTTTTAAGACTTTAAATATTTTTATTGTATGTTATGATATTTTAACTAATAAATTATGCTATATTTTTAAAACTTATATATGTATTTGTATTTAAAAAATATATGAGAAAAAAAAAATTGCGGGTAACCCGCATACCCACCCGCCCACCCGCGGGCGGGTATGGGTAAAGATGTTGGCTACCCAAAAATTTGCGGGTAAATTTTACCCATGCCCAAATAATCCGTGGGTACAATGATCCGCCCACGGGTTACCCAACCCACCCGTTTGCCAGGTCTAATGGCTGAGCCAATTGATTCTACTCAAGCTAAGGAAACTTCCTTAGAGCAATCAGGTGAATCTGATTCAACTACAAGCCCAAGATCACCTACAATTCATAGTCCTTAAGCTGAAAATATAATTCCAGTTGGAGTGCCACCGCCTCCACATAATATTGTATCGATCTCGTCTCATCCAATGCAGACTCGAACCCGTACAGGAACCCATACCGGACATGTTCAAACGAATTTTAGAAACAATGCTCAAGCTATGATTGCTACTACTCAAGGTACTATAAGTTCTATTCAAGAACCAAAATCAGTCCGTAAGGCACTTCAAATTTCTCATTGGTATGCTGCTATGTGTGAAGAATTAAAGGCCTTACAGCAGAATAATACATGGGACTTAGTTCCATGTCCACCAAATACTAATGTTGTAGGATCCAAATGGGTTTTTAAAACGAAACTTAATCCCGATGGTTCTGTGGAGCGATTTACGGCTCGATTAGTTGCTAAAGGGTTTTCCCAAGTTCCTGGGGTTGATTTCGGTGAAACCTTTAGCCCTGTTCTTAAGCCAACTACACTTCGATTGGTACTTGCTTTAGCGACTACATTATCTTGGCCGCTTCGACAACTTGATGTCAAGAATGCGTTTATTCATGGACATCTCAAGGAAACTGTTTATATGTCACAGCCACCAGGTTTTGTCAATTCACAATATCCAGATTATGTTTGCCGCCTTAATCGTTCTATCTATGGCTTAAAACAAGCATCGAGAGCTTGGTTTGATCAATTTACTCTTCATCTCCTATGCATAGGTTTTTGCTGCAGTCGAGCTGATTCCTCTTTGTTTATTTTTCACAGCTCTCAAGGAACTATTTTACTCTTACTTTATGTTGATGACATTGTTCTTACAGCTAGTAATGCGACACTTATGCAAAATATCATTGATCGTCTTAGTATGGACTTTGCAATCAAGGATTTGGGTACTCTACATTATTTTCTTGGCATCGAGGTTACTCCTTTTTCTGGAGGTATTTTTCTTTCTCAAATGAAATATGCCAGAGACATTCTTCTTCGCGCTTCGATGTTGGAGGCCTCTTCTATTTCTACTCCTTCAGCTATTAAAGAGAATAACACCTCTGTTGATGATAATCTTGTTGATGCCACTGCATATAGAAGTATTGTAGGTGCTTTACAATATCTTACTGTCACAAGAATTGATATTACTCATGCTGTGAATCGTGTTTGTCAATTCATGCACACCCCTACCGTTGCGCATCTTCAACAAGTCAAGCGAATACTACGGTATATTAAGGGAACTCTTGATTATGGTCTTCGATTTCTTTCCACTAGCCCACTTTCTCTTTCTGCCTTTTGTGATGCTGATTGGGCAGGTTGTTCTCTCACACGACGAAGCACCACTGGTTTTTGTATTTTTTTGGGTGCCAATTGTATTTCCTGGGCCTCTAAGAAACAATCTACTGTTGCTCGGTCCACTGCAGAGGCTGAATACCATGCTATGGCATCCACCACAGCTGAATTAACATGGATTACCTATTTATTGCGAGATATTGGGCTATCTCTTCCTCAGCCTCCTCAATTGTTTTGTGACAATATGAGTGCTCTTCATATGTCGATTAATCCGGTCTTTCACGCTCAAACAAAACACATTGAATTAGATTATCATTTTGTTCGGGAAAAAGTTGCCATTGGTACTCTTGTGACTCGTTATGTTCCAAGCCAAGATCAGATTGCTGACATATTTACTAAGCCTTTACTACGTGTACACTTTCAAGTGCTCAGGTTCAAGCTGGGAGTTCACAAAGTTCCGCTCTCCAGCTTGAGGGGGAGTGATAGAGCAAAATCAAATACTGAATCAAAATCTGCCGGAAATAATAATGAATCTCATAGAAATCTAATCAAATGGATTGATTGATCAAAGATTGATTGATCAAAGGAATTGATTATGGGAAATCTGATTACATGATTCTAGCATCAATTATTGTATAAGCAACTATAATTGTATATTCCTTATATTCCTTCTACTGAAAGTTGTGTATTTATATATGCTGATGTAAGAATCAAATTGAATGATGTGTAGAGAATTTTTCTCTCTAATTCCACTTCTATTGGTTTGTTTCTTTATTTATAATCGAGGCGCACAAAATTTGTATCGAAGGGAGACGAGTACGTGTGCATTTGGCATGAACTTTTGTGACTTTGACTTGAGGTGAAAAGCTGCTGATATACGTGTTGGAACTGATTATGATATTATGTGAGTAGAAGATTTAGTGTAAATCATATATACCTCGCCTCTTCCAAGCTTCACTCGACGGCTGGTGAGAAGGCCGGGATCGGTGATCTTAATTAGCCACGGCCTTTGGAGCAGCTCCATGCAGCCGGCCGTGCTGCTCCTCATTACGTGCAGATCGTCCGTCACCAAATATCGAAACCCTGCTCCCCCCCTCAAAAAGACTCCGCCATCGTCATCCCCACCGCCACCGCCGCAGCCGCCGTCCCAGTACTCCTGCGCTCTCTTCCTCAACCAGTCCTCCGGGCTCTTCATCTCCAAGGGCTGCTGGACCGCGCGGGACATTGTGCGGCCGCAGGGGCAGAGGGTGCCCGGGACCGTACTGAAGGCCGCGTTGGGCCCGGTGAGGCAGGGCGGCGAGGGGCACGCGTACAGCATGTTCGGAAAGCAAGCGCGCTGCGGGTTGATCCTCAACTGCTCGCAGGCCGCCTCCGAAGCGCTGCGGGGGGACAGCAGCATGGACTGGCACGCCGCGGTGCGCAGCCATCCTTGTTTGCCGATACGGCGGGCGCTGCCGTGCAGGTTGCCCATGCAACCCAGCGCCGGAGGCTGCTGCGGACCGCCAGCCGCGTTAGGGGAGAGAAGACTGACGATCTTGCCGAGGGGCATCGTGAGGATACTGAAGAGCGTTTCGACGAAGTCGCCGTCAGCGTCCGCGTACACCACCCTCCCCCCATCCTCGCTCATCCAAAGCGTAATCTCCAAATACTCCGTCTCCGCCGCCATGCTTGCTGGCCTAATTCCCTTTGTTTAATTTGAGAATTTGACTATTTGAGAGAGAGAGAGAGCACGATACCGAAATTTATAAAGCATGGAAGAAAATCTTTATCAAATCAAATATCGGAAAAATACGCCTTATCAAATATCGGAAAAATACGCCCTAGGCTTGATGGCATGTTAATTCGGTTCGAAATAGCAGTCGAAATCCAAGTAAAATTCCAAATAGATTCGCATGGAAAAAAGATATCATGAAAATCTTAATTTGTTTGATTTAGATTTGGAATTGTAACCGACTTATCTTAATTTGTTTGATTTAGATTGGGAATTGCAACCGACTTATTATTATTATTAGGGTTTAGGGTTAGTTTGGTATTGACTTGGAGTTGAGAAAACGCTGGGATCAAAATATATTGTAATCGACTCATCGCGATATGCGGAAAATAAACAGGGTATTTTTCCAACGTACTTTCTCACCGCACATAACGCTAAGGCTTTGTTTGGAATTGCGGGGAGATTGCATTACTCGTTACGTGCGGTGAGAACAACGATGAATAAAAATATCCTATTTATTTCTATACATAATAATATGTTCGATATATTTTTTGTGATCCCATATGAGAACACTGAAGTATATCCCTATATGTTTTTTTTACAATTCCATAAGTTTATTAAAGTCCGAATGTAAAACGATATCTGGATTAAAATACCAAACATATATTTAAATTTAAATCTAAATTCAAAACATTTAATAACTTTTTAATTTACATTATAAATTTAAATTTAAAATTATAATTTAATCTAAACTTAATTTTATATGTATATTTAAATTTAAATAATTATTATTGTAAAAAACTTGAAAGTACGGAACTGATCGTCGATTCGAAAGTTCCAACATCATAAATAATTTGAAAGTACGGAAGGCTCTATACTTTCAGAAGCCTACCGCGCGTAATGACTGGTTAGCAGTGACAAAATAGGTACTGTAAACATTTTAGTCACAAGAGAAGCTGTAATTGCATTTCTCTATGTTACTATCTGATTTTGCCCTACTTTTACACTCCATTCAAAGAGAAAGAAAAAGAACAAAGTTATGAGAGGATCATTTTCTTTCATTTGGATCAAACCTTGAGAAGAGAAATGGAAAAAAATAAAAAAAAGAAGGCCCCTCCAGGATGGTCCATATTTTTCTCTCCAAAGAAGAGAGAGAGAGAGGGTGAACGATTTTTTTTTTTTTTTTCTTCCCTTAATCTGAGCAACATGAGAAAAAAAATTACTTCTTATTCTTTTTTCTTATTTTTCTTATTACTTCCCTCGATTTTACTCCATCTGTAAGTTGATTAATCTCATCATATTTCCACAGCCAATAACTGCATGTCAAATTTAATAACATCCTTAGTCTTATGCTTTAAATTAGGAAAATTAAGTTACTGATAAGAGTTGCTCCCACCAACAAAAAAAAAAAGAAGAAAGAATAAAGCAGCTTATAACAGTAAGTTTATTTACATATTCAAATGGTGAAAATTAAATGCAAATGAGGCCACATAAGCACCCACTTTATGTATTATATACACAACCAAAGAACAACAAAAAGCACTAGGAAACTAAGGTGTAAAAGACAAAAAAAAAAAAAAATTAAAATTAAAAAATGGTGTCTATCCTCAGCCTTCTTTTAGGAGGTGAGTTCTCTACAGGCTGCTTCTGTAGATCCATAAAACTCGATCCTCTGACGGCAAACAATCTTCTAAGATTAATCACAGAGAGCTCGCTAAATCGAGCAACTGCAAGGTCAGCCTGTACCAACTCATACCTGCAAAGGACAGATTTTTTTTTATATATAAAAAAGAAAAAAAAGTTCAATAGAAATCATTTTCGGAAGACAACGGCATCGAAAAAACAAAGATAAATGTACAAACACTTTTCTGCACTTCAGAGATTCGGTAATTAGTCTTCTGAGCTTTCAGTTCAGACAACTAGACGAATTACAACTTGTCGAATAGTTTCTACAGCCCATCCCTCTTCCAAGCAAAGTTACTAACTAAACAACCATGCACGTCTACGGCCCTTCCCTCTTTCAAGCAAAGTTACTAACTAAACAACCATGCACGTCGCATGTCTTATAGACGATTTTGTAAAATTTCAAAATATGAAAAAAAAAATCAACTGCTCTTCTTGTCAACGAAAATAAAGAATAAAGACTGAAGAACAGGGTGAAACCATTTTCCAGTTTTTATTTTATTAGTTTTTTCAAGCATTAGAATAGAGAAATGGGTATCATTGTGTTTACAAGCATCACAGAATCATGCGCAAGATATGTGTCGAGGATGGTTGTTTAATTAGTAATGTTGCTTGAGGAAAGAGTCTATCGAACCATTTGATAAGCATTAGGGGTCTAGATGCTAAATTTAAAAGATCAACATGCCAAAGCTCTGAAGTTCAGGGGGTGTTTGTACGTTTATCCCTACATAAAAAATCAGTTCATTTGCCATAAAGTTTAAGCATTTATTTCTAAATTTTCTTAAATAAAATACAATATACTTACGCAGGATGAGGACCAATCAAAGCAACTGCCATCATCGTACAATTGTGCGCAGCCGCTATGCCTCTAGGATCATCTTCAAACACCACACATTTCGAAGGCTTTCGGTCCAACTATCATAATACAAAAAAGGGGGGAAAGTATAGTTAAAATGAAAGTGAAAAATGAAGATTACACCCTTACCTCTATAGTCAAAGCATATCGATGACCATCGATTTATTAGAAAATTCTAACCTTCTCACGTAGGGAAACGGGTAAAGATCTAACATTTTATAAATTTAAAAGGTTCATTTCAATTGTGATTATCGACAGGGGGTAAAGAGCAATCGTGATATAACCAAGAGGGTTATTTGCATTTTGGTTTATAAAAAGAAACATTTAAAAGTCAAAAAAAGCATCACATTACCAAGCAGCAAAAATTAGAACAGTGAAAGGTAATAAGAGTTGTAGAAATGTACCTTTATTGCAGCTGAGAGAAATCTATGAGCTATCGAGTCCATCCCATCCTCTTCAGACACAATAGCCTGAATGTAAATTATAATTATAAAAACAAAAAATCCAACAGGAAAAAAAAAAACCCAAGATTTCAATATTATAATGCATTCGATTACCATCACCTCTAATGAATCATCAAGCAGCTACTCAAGGCAACATGATACTATTTTTTTATAGCAATCATGCAATATGACAACTCATATATCTACATTTACACATGTATTCCCCACATACATATATCCCTACAACATCCAAATTTTTAGATATGCTGCTTAAAACCTTCCTCCTCTTATTAGATATTTAACCTTGTATCAAAATGTCACTCTTTGAGAAATTCTTTTGTATAAAACCATAGTCCCTTTGAATTAGGTGACTCCCCAACTTAAAATAAGAGCATTTAAGTCAGGAACTGCAATCATGGTGAAAACATGAAAACTCAGATAATATATGGTTATATATATAATTTTGATTAGACAATTATTCAGCAGTGATATATATGTAAAACCCCAATAATGTACAAGTAGAAAAATGACCTGGAAATATTTGGTGAGCCCCATCCGATTTAGAGCCTCAACCAAGCATCTCCTTTCAATGGACGACACAACGGCACAAGGGATGCCAGCCGTATGGACTGCATCAAGCCAATCTTTTAATCCGTCCATTGGGGCTTCAAGCTTTTTAAAGAAAAGGTATAAATTAGTTGCAATAGGATTAAACTCAAGTAATTAGCATTTACAATCAGAGAAACAACTGAGAATAGATAAGGTTTTAACTTTAAGGAAGTTCTCGTAGTACAACTCTGCTAGTCGAGACTTCAGTCGTTCCAACTCGCTTTCCTCCCCCACCCAGCACAAAACCTGGAATGGTAAAAAGAACAGGAGAGATTACATGCTAGAAATGACAGTCCAACTACCCTAATCAAAAAAATTTATAAAACTCAAATCGGAACTGGAAGATAACTTTACATTTCAATCAAAATAAGAAAATGTCACTAAAAAGAAAATTAAGCAACAAACGAACATCAATGGCCATATATTCAGAAATTAGACGAAAACACTCGCAAATGTAATATTAAGAGATTTGATGCAGAATCTTATTAGCTACATGTGAACCTTTTTAAAACCAATAACTAAAACTAATAAGTTAATTAATTGCAACCCCAAGAGATCCCATCCCCAACACTGCACCACGACTAAAAGAACTATGAAAAGAAAAGGACCGGATGGAATGATAGGAAACCTTGGATTTAAAAACTATAAACTGTAACATCAGAAAAGATAAGAGCAAGATATGGAAATGGCAGTGCATCAGATAATTTCTAGCTTCGGATGGGAACATCAGCACAGCCCTACTTCCCCATGAAAACATGTTCATCATACTGAAAATAGAAGATTTTTTTTCAACGGAATGGACTGGGGAGGCCTTTTCATACTATCTTGGATAGTGTTAGAGAAACCAACTTCGATTTAATATAAAAGACAAAGTACATAGCTATTTAATTGAGACGAACAAAAAATCGACAAGTACCTGCTTCATAATCATGTCATCTTGATTGGTGACACTGTAGATTCTTACCTTTCTTAGGACATGATCCGCAGATGCTTGAAGAAGATTCCTTTGTACATGGCCGTCACCAAGCAAATCCTTCCCTACTCATAAACACAAAAAAAAAAAAAAAAAAAAAAACTAATTAATAAAGATAAAACACTCGATGCATGAAGAATAAATAGTTTGACATAAAGAGCAAAAACTATTCAAAGGAAAAAAAAAAACAACTACAATTCCAACATACACAAGGATAGCAGGTACCTTCATCCATGGTAGTTGAAATAGAACATAAAGGTGTTTGGCTTGGCATGATTGCAATTCTGACATGAACCAAGTTTAGTGAAAGTAGAAACATTAGCTCCCCACACCGACCAAAAACGATGCCAAAGACATTTCTCGGCGTTGCCATGGTTGATGGTGGAACTAATATTTCCACTCTCATGAATCTTGGTTCAGATCAAATTACAATTATAGGAATCCATACATCCGCTATGCAGAAGATAACAATTACTAGACGTGTATATATGCTTTATAAGATTCATTGATCATAGACAAAAATCTACACAAAAAGCAGGAAATATGAATACCCTCTTCCAAAGCAAGCTGTCTCCAAGCATCCAACTTTAGAGAGCGAGTGTCAGCCTAAAATCACAGGAGAATATGTTGTTCTCAGAATACAGAAACAACAAAGTAAACATCAAAATAGTAGGAAACAACGAGAGAAAACCTGCTTTGTGCCTCAACAAAACAAAAATATGAAAAGAAACAACTTTTCCCCATAAAAAATTGAACTACTGCAGCAAATAAAATGCCATGGCTACAAACCACACTAAAGTGAAGTCTGATGAATAGGGTTTGAATGAAATGACACTTATATTGTGGCTACAAGTTGTTTTTGCAAAGTGAGATGATGCTATCTTTATAATGCATAAAAACTACATGTTTGTAGTGTTATTGATTCGTGAACTGTACTTAATAGTTCTCATGGTACCTCACGGATCGCTTATTATGCATACAAAAATTAGAACAGGTCCTGCAACTGATTTCCATCCATTAAATTGATACAACAAAAGGAGAAGAGAGAATAAATCAATATGTTATGCTTGCAAGAAGTGGCATAACATTGAACAGGATATGATGCGGCACGCTGTACGCATACAGGTACATGGTTCGATGATCACTAATCTAGGTTGTGGTTCACTTCCAAATGTCACGCGGATCAATAAATATATAAATTTAAAATCAACCTTTCTTTGAGTTACCACAATGATTTTCCTCCCTTTGCTGGTCAGGCCAGATTAGGTACTCCTCTCCTAATGAAAATCGGCTCATTCTCTCTCTTTATTGTGTATGATTCTTTATACTATTCTATCTTGTAAATCAAATTTCATCTAGATATCCCAAACAAATCAGATCTAGAAAATCTAAATACATATTTCAGTATTCTCAGTTCGCCACTAATTGCGATTCCAACAGCGAGAGTCCTCTTACTTGGAACGCGCGATACGGAGCAAGGTATCAATGGGCATAAAATCTATAAGCGCAAAAATTACGGGGATACATGCGCAAAAAGAATACGAAGTTTCGGTAAGTTACCACAACATTGTCCCATGAGAAAATAAGCCCAAAAGCTTCATCAGGTTTCATGGCATGCCTTATCCTCTGGAGAAAGCACTCTTGCAACTTATTATTCAAATAATCCTACAAAGTAACATCACAAAGAATCCTTTTTTAACCTATTTTCCCTTGATAAAGTACCTCAATTTACAAGTATACATAGTTACAATTACAATGAATTAATATACTTACCACATCAACTTTGAGAGGACCATCCATTCTAAATGTCACAAAACCCTCTCCATACTCAGCTCCAATTTCCTAACACCAATACATATATTATTAGCATAAAAAAAAAACACACCAAGATATCATAACACTCAACCATGTATGAATCAAAAAAAAGCAATAAAAAGTAAGATAATTTGAAAGGACAAAAAAAAATGGGGGGAAAAAGAAACCCTAACCTCCTCAACAAAAAACTTAACGGATACGATCGAAGACTCATTTACTGCATCTTTATCTCCCGACCCAGAAGCCCTTCTCGCCACAACACGCCTTCCTACGCTACAGGGCCTCAATCTCTGCGGGAAAAAACAGGAAAAAAATCGGAAAAATTGGAAAAAATTACAAAAAAAGTGAAAAGATTCGGGAGAAAAAAAAGAAAAGAAGAAATTTACGGGGAATCGGAGATTGGGAGGGAGTTGGGAGGCGCGGAGAGAAAGGGCGGGGATGGGAGGGGGGATGGTGAAGGAAGAGGAGCTTCTGAAGCAGCAGCAGCAGTCCATGGCTTCTGCGTTTGGGAGAAGCCGAAAAAAAAGCGTGTTTTGGACGAAGAAGCCGAAGCGAAATAGAGGAAGAGAGAGAGAGAGAGAGAGAGAGAGAGAGAGAGACGAGAAGCTCGTGGAAGGGAAACCCTTTTATTTTTGGTACGGGATATTTTTTAAAAAACAAAAAAATCTCTTGTATTTTTGGGGATCAAAAAAAAAAAAAAGAAAAAAAAAAAAAGGCCAATTTGCATAAAAAATCCACTTATTTTGGATTTTTGAAAAAACGGGTCACTTTTTTCGTTTTTGCAGATTCGGTCCACTTTTTCAATAAACTGACCAAAATGTCCTTATACCTTTTTCTCTCTCCTTTTTTTTTTTCTCTCGTTCTCTTTTTTCTCTCTCCAGAAGGCGGCGGAGGCGGAGGCGGAGGCGGAAACAGCCCGCCTTGCCTCCGCCCCTCACGCCCTCGCCCGTGCACCCCGCTCTCCTCGTCTCTGACCCTGTCGAGGCTGTGCCACCACCCTTCTTCTCAACTAGGGCATGGCGACGTCAAAACGCGGGCTCTTCTCCTCCACCGTGCGTCGAAACGCCAAGACGTCGTCGGAGGCGGCGAGATCGTCTCCGACGACGTCGCGGTGGTTGCGATAGAAAGCCAGGAAGAGGTGGTGACAAAAAAAATTATTTTTAGAAAAAAAAAGAATACTAAAAGATAAAAATGAAAATTATTTTTTTTCTACAGAAAAGATTAAAAAATATAGAAGAGAAAGAAAGATGATGAAATTGCACTCTTAAAATATAATTATACTATTTTAAAAAAAATTACACTGTTTTAATAAAAATTACACTATTTAATATATAAAATACACTCTTTTGAAATAGATTTTATACTCTTTAAGCCAAACTTGCACCATTTAGAAAAATTTTGCACTATTTCGATTTTTTTTTTCTTTTTCTCTTCTTCTTCTTCGTTCTCTTCTTCCTGCGTGCGATGGATTCCTCTTCTTCCTGGTGGGCGCATACAAATAAATGAAAAAAATATTAACGACGCGTACAAATAAATGGAGAAAAAAAAATGAAATAGGACGCGAGGAGCGATTCAGATGAGGCGTACACAATCGAGAGATGGTATCGCTCGACCTCACGGCGAAGCTCGGCGACGCGAAGCTTGCAGAGCTCCTCGAGCTAAGGGATGGCGTCGGCGAGGTCTGGATCGGCGTCGGCGTCGGCGTCGGAGAAGCGGCGGCGAAGGTGGCGGAAACGGAGGCGGCAGTTGTGTGGGGTAAGGAGGTGGACGAAGGGGCTCCGTGCCTGGACCTCCATGGCGACGGAGTCCCAGCTCCGCGCGCCGTGGCGGCTAACGTCGCAGGCGAGGAGGAGCTTCTCCCACGTCCCCCAAATCTCCTCGTTCTCTCTCTCACGCTCTTCCTTTNTTTTCCTCTGTTCTAGGTTTTTGGTATCGTAATTTCTTTTTTTTCTTTTTTTCTTTCCCTTTTAAAAGTTATTAAAGATGGGGTGTGTATATATATATATTAATATGTTAATCTCTCTTCTCCCGCACGCATCGCGCGCGCCGAGAGCGTCGTCGTCGCCTCCGTCCACCAGTCGAGCCGTCGCGTGCTGGTGCTTGTAGACCGCCTCCTCATCCTCTCGTGCGACCGCGCCGCCTATTGCGGCGACCTGCGCCGCCTTGCCAACTTCCTCGCCGCATTCGGGTGCCCTGTCCCCGCCGGTGAGAGCCCCGCCGAGTTCGCCCTCGACGCCGTCCGCTCCTCAAGTCCGGCGCGTCATCGTCGCTCGTCGAGTTCAACGCCGCCGCCGCTGAGGGACGCGATCGCGGCGAGCATCTCGCAGGGGAAGCTGGTGTCGTCGTGGGGGCGCTGAACATGCGGCGCGCCCTGGAGCTGTTGCTGACCTGGGGGAGCAAGGGGAGAAGGAGGGTGGCATCCATCGCCCGCAGGAAGAAGAGGAAGAAGAAGAAGAAGAGAAAGAGAAAAAAAAAACGAAATAGTGCAAAATTTTTCTAAATAGTGCAAGCTTGGTTTAAAGAGTGTAAAGTCTATTTCAAAAGAGTGTAATTTATATATCAAATAGTGTAATTTTATTAAAACAGTGTAAATTTTTTTTAAAACAGTGTAATTATATTTTAAGAGTGTAATTTCATCATTTCTTTTCTCTTCTATATTTTTTGACATTTTCTGTAAGAAAAAAATAATTTTTATTTTTATCTTTTATTATTATTATTTTTTATAATTTTTTTTGTCACCACCTCTTCCTTGCTTTCTGTCGCAACCACCGCGACGTCGTTGGAGATGATCTCGCAGCCTCCGACGATGTCACGGCATTCCGACGCGCGGTGGAGAAAAAGAGCCCGCGTCTCGACGTTGCCGTGCCCTAGTGGAGAAGAAGGGTGGTGGCGTGGCATCGGCAGGGTCGAAGACGAGGAGAGCGGGGGTGCACGGGCGAGGGCGAGGGCGAGGGCGAGGGCGTGCGGGGCGGAGGTGAGGCGGGCTGTTTCCGCCTCCGCCTCCACCTCCGCTGCCTTCTGCGGAGAGAGAAAAAAAAGAACGAGAGAAAAAAAAAGAGGATAGAGAAAAAGGTATAAGGGTATTTTGGTCAGTTCACTGAAAAAGTGGACCGAATCCGCAAAAATGAAAAAGGTGGCTCATTTTTGCAAAAGCCCAAAATAAGTGAATTTTTTCTGCAAATTGGCCAAAAAAAAAGAAGAAAATATATGTAATGTATGTATTTAGCATAAGATATTTATTGGCCAATTTGCATAAAAAATTCACTTATTTTGGGCTTTTGCAAAACCGACCATCTTTTTCGTTTTTGCAGATTCGGTCCGCTTTTTCAGCAAACTGACCAAAATACCCTTATTATTTTTTCTCTTTCCTCTTTCTCTCTCCTTTTTATTTCTATCGTTCTTTTTTTTTCTCGCCGAAAAAAAAGAGGCGGACCGGACCGTCGCCTTCTTCTTCACCGTCGCCTCCCTCCTCACCCTCCTTCTTCACCGTCGCCTCCCTCCTCACCCTCCTCTCCACCACCTTGGGGCCACCCCGCTCCGCCTCTTCCCCTTCCGCCTGCCGTCGAGCCACCAACCGTCATCCGTCTGTCGCCGAGTCCTGCCCGAGCCCTACGGCCATTAGGCCGTGCCGTCACCGTGGTCGTCTCCAGTCGCCAAGTCCCATCGTCCCGGCGCCGGGTCGTCGTCTCTGTCTCGCGGCGTGCAAGCGGAGGAAGAGCTGCGGTAGTTCGTCTGGCCAGCGCGGGGCTAGGAGCGGAGCGACCGGAGTGGCGCCCGCCGACGTGCGGTCGACAGTGCGTCCGCGTCGGCCTGCTAGTCTCTGGTCGCATCGCGCAGGCCGCCAACTCTGCCATTTCTGCTGGATGTTGGCGCCGCATCAAGCCCACGGCCGCGCTCGATGACCGCCACTTCGATGGCGGTCGCGCCGCCAGTCGGGGGAGGCGCTGATCTGCGGATTCTTGCTCCCTGCGCGGGCCGCAGCCGACGCAGGTCCGGGTCGTGGCGTAGCCGGTGCACGCAGCGGCGGCGGGCGGGCACGCGAGCGCGCTGCGGCTGCTTCTTCTTCTTCTTCATGGTGTAATGGTGCACCATTACACCATTAATGGTGTACCATTACACCATTAATGGGGCGTAGGGGCGTAGGCTCGGCGACGGCGACGGAGACGACGGCTATGGCGACGGCGACGGAGACGACGGTGGGGGTGACGAGGGCTCAGCAAGGGGGGTGACGAGGCGATTGGAGGGTGACGAGGCGGCCGGCAAGGGGCGGGACGTGGGCTCGGCGACGGCGACGGCAACAGAGACGACGTTGGGGGTGGGCTCGGCGGCGGCGGCGGGGGAGAGGAGGAGGGGCTCAGCGGCGGAGCTTCGCGTGAAGAGGGAGACGATCGGGGACTCCTCGACATTGAGCTTGACGAGGAGCTTGCTCCACCCCTGCAACTTCGGCGACGACGCGGCGGAGGGTTCGGCTTGCGGAGGCGGAGGAGGAGGACGCGGAGCTTCGCGGCGGGCTTGAGGAGGGCGACGGGGAGGTGAGGAGGGGCTTGAGGAGGGCGACGCGGCGCGGCAGGCTTGAGGAGAGCGACGCGGCGCGGTAGGCTTGAGGAGAGCGACGGAACCCCTCGCGGGCGAAGTCGAAAAAAGAACGAGAAAAAAAAAAAGAAAAGAGAAAAAATAATAAGGGTATTTTGGTCAGTTTGATGAAAAAGCGGACCGAATCTGTAAAAATAAAAAAAGTGACCCGATTTTGCAAAAGCCCAAAATAAGTGAATTTTTTATGCAAAAAGGCCATATTTATTTATTGGACATGCTATTGTTGTTAGTAACTAAATCAAAATTGTAAAATTGTTGAGACAATTTTGGATTGTTCAGATAATATATTGTGCTTCAAATTTGAAAATTTGCTGTAATTTATAACATATTAAATCCACCGGCATTTATATTTATGTCTATTTATATTTTTATATAAATAAAATTTTGCACGGATATTTCCGCTAGTTTCTATAAAATATTACCAAATCACTTAAAATGGAGAAGCGTGAGTTGCATGCACACTTTTGTTGATTTTTCAATTCTTTACTCTATTTTTATCCATGAAAAAAGATGTGACTTTTTTCGTATTTCGTAGTTTTGAAAGTTTAATTAAAAAAATGCCACTAACATTACTTATTTATGTATACATGATCACATAAACTATTCGATAAAATTTAGGACTCTTTGTTGCTAAAATTAAAAGTTTAGGGAGTCATTTGATGAAGGTTTAAATTTAGAAGGATTATTCTCTCTTTGAAAAACTAGATTTCCAGATAAAATCCCTATAGCAAAGGCAACAAACTAGTGATGAGACAGACAATTTTGAACTCATTCATATCAAAATTGAAAGTTCAAGATCAAAATAAAGAAGGAAAAACTATTTGTACACTTCCAAAAGAAATTTATCATGCGTACTCCACCCATCCAGAATGAAATGCCCTTCACTAGTCAATGTAACCGATGAAAAAAAAAATTTTATCCTAGGATGAATGAAGTGTACATTATATATTCATTTTTGAAGTGTATGTGTAGGCTTACTTAAAATGAAAAAGAAATAAAAAATAAGAAAACAATTAATTTTCTCTCCCTTTACTTTGATAAGGAGGCTTATGGGGTTTTAAAAAATATTTCCTAGGAAAAATAGTTTTTTGCTGCCCATTTCCTATTTAGTTCCTTGAAAAATAGTAGAAAATAATTTTCGGAGAAAATTTTTTGGAAAAGAAATCTTTTAGTTTCTGTTGTTTGGATCGACGGAAAAGAAAATTAGTTTTTCATATATGCATATTTGTATGATAAGAAAAAAAATAAATTTTTTTTTTTTTTACTAGTTAAGTATACGTGCAAATACACGTAACAAATATATTAATAACTATCTCAAATTAATATAAATTTATACATCATATTTATTTAAAAAATTATAATATAAAATTTAAAATTAAAAAAGTAATTATTTATTATATACTATTAGAAAATATATGTCATATTCTAATTCAAATTTAAATAATTGTTGCCAACAATAATTATATATTCTATTTTTTATTTTATAAAATTTATATATAGTGTAGATATAAATATATATTGAATATTTTTTTATATATTTTAATTCTGACAAATGCAAAATTTAAATATGTNATTGAAATTATGAAAACCAAATTTTTATGTATAAATTTAAAAAAATTAATATAACAATAAAATATTAGTAGATAGAAAGATAATATATAAATATTTATCTTAAAAAAAAGATATTGAATGATAAAAATATTTAGTAAAAAATAAAATATTAATATTTGGAGAAAAAAGAGAAACTAAAAGTTTGTTTTGTTATATTATTTATTTTGCGTATGAAAAAAAAAAAATGAAATGAGTCTGTCAACAAACCGAAATTTGAAATATGTGCTTTTATATATAATATAGATATAGATTATTTTATTTGTTTGGTTAGTTAAAAATATTGATATATAAACACCTTCTACAAAAAAAATGGTGAGAGTACCAACCTTTTAAAATTTAACATAATACTTACAAACTATTTATAATATAAATAATAAATAAGTAAATAAAAATAATTTTAAGTATATTTTGGTGTAAATAAAATAGTTTCATAAAAGAGATTAAGATGGTTGACATCAACTGATAGAAGATGAAGATAATTATGCTGTGTATATATATAGAGAGAGAGAGAGAAAGAGTGAGCGAGAGTATGGCTACTATGCTATTAGTAGCACAAGAGCCCGTGTGCTCCAAGTTCTTAACTATTCATTAATTTTGATGTCAATTTCTCTTTCTTTGAATTTCTTTCCAATTTATCTTCTCTCTCCGACCCTAAGAACCATCAAAATAGATGAATGGTTAAAAACTTAAAAGCACAAGAACTAATGTATTCCTAACAGCACAATACCCTACTCTATATATATAGCTCGAGGAGATTGAGATGATGTTAGAAGACGATTAAGATTACTGTTGGATAGTAAACATAGTACCAATGTATTAGAAAAGAGAAATTCCTTTTTTAACTAATCAAAACTTACGTAAGAAAAAAAAATTATTTTCCAAAAAAAATTGGAAAATTAAAAGAAAAGTTTTCCGTAAAATATAAAAAATAAATCTACTTTTTCTACAAACCAAACACACTAAAAATAACTTTTTCACCCAAAAACACGTTTTGTGGGATATTTTCCTAACTAGTCTTTCTAAAAAAATTATTTCAGATTTCATAAAAGAAAGTAGTATCTTCGGTTTCCGAATTTTTTGCCGGAAAACAAAACAGTAAAAAAGGACATTTTCCATGATTTTTTTTTTCCGTAACAGTTTTTTCCACACTACTCGGACGAATCAAACAAAAATTAAAAAAAAAGGAAAATAAATAAAAATAAAAATAAAAATAAAGGAAACAACCTTCCCTTCATGTGTCACAATATTTCTTTTTCTTTCTTTCCCTGCATCCAAACTGAGTGATAAAATTATCTATACCCAAAATGATATATTCTGTAATACAATGAATTTATTACTATTAGTATTGCAGAGCTTCTTTATAAATGCAATGCACTTAAATTTCCACTCAAATTACTGCTTCCTCCAAAAAGAAGTGAAAAAGAGCTTTAGCATGACACAGTAATTGTTCTAATACTCTGATATTTCTTTTCATCTCTGGGACTTAAAATAACTAGTGGAGATTATAGTAATATTCTTATACAATTCCCACATTTCCCATATACATATAATGAAAAAAACCAAATGAAATATTCTAAGAGAGACTACACAAATATTTTATGCAAATTTGCGGAGGCACTCATCACCATAGAAGAATGAGATTCTATACTCTGCAAAAGAGCAAAGAGTGGGGAAAAAAAAATTTATAACTCTTCTATTACGAGTGCGATTAAATAATTTTTGATCTCATGAAAGCAATTAGGGTTCCTTGTGCAGAATGGTACCCATTTGTGTGTAGCGTTGTTCGAGCGGGTCGGTTCTCATGCGCGCAAATCTTTGTTTGAGCTCCATGCAGGCGCTTTAAGATCAGTACCACCGGAAACTGCACTTGATCCATTGTCGACGGTGATTAAAGGAGTGGACTCACTTTCTCTTACCTTTTGTATAGCCACAGAGAGAGAGAGAGAAAAATTAGTACGAAAATAAAAAAAAATTCTTTGGCATGGAGACATTGTGAATCACCAAAATATAGCGTGCTAATTACCAGCGAAAGTTCAATCATTTCTCGGCAGACAGATGTTGTGAATCTTGAATAAAATACATGAGAAAATAGAGGTTGATGGCGAAGAAACAAAGATTGGCAGAATTGTAAGAAAAGCAGACGTAGAAAAATCTGTTAAGAGCCAATTTGGACGTCCTAACAAGTCTTCCAATGATAATTTGTGCCTGCGAGCTCATATCCGACACCACGCGAGGTCCTAAGAATCAACATTTTCAGGACAAAGCATCTAAACTACAAGAGGATTTATCATATTCTGAGGAAATGACTTAAGAGGCTAGGCTGCATATACTATGCTGCTGTAGATATCTAATCATACTTATCCACCAACTATTGCATTGCCCTTAAGGGAAAGAGAAGCGGCGAATAAGATGTCCGTGCATCAACACGAGCCCAAAGGTAACAATGTCAGAATAACAAAAGCATCTAAGTATTGCTTTTTTAGGTTAAGACTATAGAAAGGGACATCAAAATTCGTAACGGAGATAATGTTTTGCTATCGGAACAGTCCACAAAAAAGGGTACCTATGTAGGGTCATCCAATTCATAGGAATCGAAATGCATGTCGATGAGAATCTATTTTTGAAGGGCCTCAATGAGATTCAGATTTTGCAGAACCTGCATAGAAGTGCGAAACTACATAATTAAATCGAGGTAATTGTCACCTGTGGTATCTGAGCAGATGCTTCACTAGCTTTTTGCTGGCTCTCAATAGTACAAAAGTATGAATACGAGATCATCCCAATTAGGGCGATTAGAATTCCCAGTATATTTCTCCAGCTAAAAGGATCGTGAAGCAAAACGTAGCCAAAAGCCAAAACAAGGCATGTCTTAAGATGGCCCAATACTTGATAAGTGACAGGAGATGTCTTTCCTATCACAAGAAAAGTGCTGAAGTTGACAGAAACCGATATTAGGCAGGACAGCACAATGAAAAGCTGCAGCAAAAACAAGAGAAGAACAAATTAAGATCAAATATAGATATATCTGCATAATTATTTATGCATATATTAATGCATAATTTAAAATCTATACTATATACTATATTCAAAATCTTGAGGCAAAATCTTGAGGAGACCCCCTCAACTATAGACCATTTTGAATTGAACCCCCTTGACTTCTGCTTAATTTAAGCTGTTGACTGATAGAAGTGTAGGTTTTATTAACAGATGATAGCTCACAAGTAATATTAGCCATTAGTTTTAACAGAATGCACATTCAATTGATGAAGTAACTCCTGAATCAATAAAAGCAACAGTTGATGGGTCGATTTAAAAAAAAAAAAGGGCTGGGGGCCTCTGTTTCATAATGGCATATAACTGACTGGGCCTCCATAAATTTTTACATGATAGCTAATTCCAATTGAAACATAAGAAAATTTTCATAAGAAACTGCACTTTCAAGGGCTATAGGAAAAGCTCAGAGTTTGCATGGTAAAATCTGAATATATGATTTTGTAGGGATATGCATTTAAGAGCCCCAGTCAGATTCAAGCCAGAAGGAATAACTATTAGAACATTGTTTAATTGCTTACCAAAACTAAAGGAGTGTATTGGAAAGCGAAGACGTTCCGATCCGTTAGAAAGCCATCAAGAAATGGACCGATAATGAATAGGGTTAATGCTTGATAAGGGCAAGATTGGTAGAGTAGTTGCGTTGAGGATACCTTAAACTTCTTCTGAATGGTATTTGTCATCTAAGAACTTGTTAAGGACTAGACATAATAAACATAATAGTTCTGTAAACTCCAATTACAAGTTTTAGTTCAAACAGATGATGCCATAAAATAGCTGAGACTGATATACAAAAAGGAAAAAATATATAGGCGACGATTCTTGATCGCAAGACTCACTAAGTCGATTATCTGGGATATTCAATAACAACTTAACATTCAAAAAAATATTCATGTGGTAAACCAGAAAAGAGCATTAGCAGCCTCTTTTCCACTACGGATCATGTATTCTTTCTACTTACTAAGCATAGTAATGTGTTCAGATAAGATGCGTAATAGTATGCAGCAAAACTTAAGACAGATACGATACTCCACTTCTATGCAGGTTTAAACCGCATAGCAATGTTCCTACAAATTATGCTAAAGGCAAAGTTTCACTAGAGGTCCCTAACTTTTTCAGATTTTAGACCTTTCAATTTTGTAATCTTATCCCTTATCATTAAATTTCACATTAAGCGAGATGAAAATATCCTCCATTGCCAATATTGAAAGTACAAACATCAATTACGTAGAAGTTAGATGTTTAGGATTATATAGTTTCCTGTCCAAATATATAAGCGGAGAAAAAAAAATTTAACCAAAAGAATAGGCTTGCAATGAAATGCAAAGTTCAGGGATCCAAGTGTAATAACTGAGAGCTAAATGGCCAAAATGAGACTACAGTGGAGAATTGAGAATCTTTGATGCATGGTACCCATTTTCTAGAACAATATTTTGAGCAATTTATGCATAAGTATGTTAATCTAACGCAGAATTATGGAAACGTGAGTTTAGAGACTCTTTCACCTCCTATAATCAACTTTGAAACAAGCCTATTGAACGACCATTAAATAACCATCATTGTCCAAGGATACAATTTGAGCAATGCAAGTTGTAACAACTGCAAGAAGAGACAATATGGATCCCAAAATATTAAGTTGGAGATCTGTCACAGTTGCAATCCCAACACCAAAAAGAAGGATAGTAAGTGAGAGCTGGATACTCCTACTGCAGCGACAAATAGAGTAATGAATTTAATAAAGCAAGTACAAAATAAAATCACAATAGAGCAAGATTTCGCATGTTGTCGGTTTAAATGACAATGAAATTAGCATGTCAATTTAACACTACTGCCAATGTTGTTGGTACTCTAATAAGACTTACTAATTCTTAAACAGGAGATACTGTTAGAACCAGAAAGGCTTACTACGTTATTAAAGGTAGCCCATATGTTAGAGCCTATGATGTATGAGACTGTTCTTTTCTCTTTATTATTTGCTACATGATTCTTTAAGAACTTTTGAAATTTATTTTCTGCTAATAAGTGCATTATTGAGAACTATAATTCTACTTCTTTATTTTTATTTCTTCAATAAAGGTTTTAATTAGGAAAGAAAAGATGTCAACGTAAAGATCACCAACCTGAACTTCTTCCGGAAGAAAAGAGTCTCCAATAAAACTGTGCAAGGAATTATAGCCAATTTTGTCATCTGGAAGGAAAAATTACATTAAAAGCAGAAAAATTATGATTATATCCAAATTCCACCAACCTTATAGTGCAACATAATAATGATGGTAGCTAGAAGAAGTAAAATGGCTCATCATGTGATTGTCATATGCCTTCATTCAACAAAATAGTATTTGACTAGAAAATAACTAAAATAATTTTTACTATACACTCCTCAAATTATCATTTTACATATCCTGCAAAATTGTGAATTTCTCTGTATGCCCTTGAAAAAAAAATAAAATCTTACATAACAATTTGTTTCTTACATACATAACTTAGTAATCAATCAAGAGGCAAGGAAAGCTTTGAAGACTTCAAGGTAGTATGCACCTCCCGAACTCCCATGATAAATTTAGCAAAATTTTATGCGAGATCATAATGCCAGCACAACAAAGAATATAAGTAATTTTATTTCTGTGTAATACCAAAAGAAAGAAATAATGAGCTCCTGTATCATTTGAGTTACCAAGATAGAAGGATAACATGAAGCACAATAAATGCCATTGTATGAGCTTCTTTGATTCAACAACTATCTTTAGTGGTGTTATGTCATCAAATTTGGTAAAAAGAAAACTCATTATAAGATAGAAGGATAACATGAAGTACAATAAATGCCATTGTATGACTCTTTGATTCAACAACTATCTTTAGTGGCAAAATGTCATCAAATTCAGTAAAAAGATAACTCATTATAAGATAGAAGGATAACATGAAGCACAATAAATGCCATTGTATGAGCTTCTTTGATTCAACAACTATCTTTAGTGGCGATATGTCATCAAATTCGGTAAAAAGATAACTCATTAATAAGTTTCATTAGACGCTAACTGACACTGACAGATAATGATGGGAACCTGATAAAAGCCGACAGAATTGAAACCCAGGCTCAAGTTCAACAGCCCAATAGAGATTCCATTAAGTATTCCAAAGCCCATAACTGTCCTTGAATCGAAAGGCTTGTGTTCAAAAAATTTCATCCATAATGCAACTTGAAGCGAACAGAATGTAACCAGAAGATGCCAGCTTGTCAAAGTAGTGGCTGCAAAAATAAATATTAGATCAACACAAATCAGATATTCAACACTTTGTCATATTGAAACAATGTGAATCTGCGTATTTTTGTCTAATATGCAGACCCATTATTTTATCCTTCTGTTATAGGGAAATTCATGAATTCTCATGGGTAATCTCTTAATGATGCATGAAAGGACATTAAATAAACTACATTAGAAGATAAATCATAATTGTCTTAATAGTGGAAAGAGTTCGGAAAATGGAAAAGTTCAAGGAAATTAGCTAGTAAGCATATGCTTCAAATTTTCATATAGTCTGAACCAATAACTTGAACTAAACTACATCAGTATAAACTTCTAAATCTAATCTGCCTATCTGGCTTGTCATTTGTATTCAACATATCTGATTGTTACTGTAAGTACTAATGATTTGCTGCTGTTAATTTCTTTACAATAGATTGCCCGTAAATTGATCAAATGGTTATCAGCATAACACCACAGTGACATTTACTCAAAATTGTGCCTTTGAGTGTACATGCAAGCTCAATTTTTTCATTCAAGCCTTCAAATATCATAAAATAGGTATACTATTATGAAATGTTGGAGTAAGGTTGTATGAACAACTACTAATGAGCATCGGTCAAATATAGATAGATCTTTAACACCAAACAATTACAGCAACTATCAATATTTCAGAGAAAGTTTATAATTTAACAACTTTCTGAGGCTCAATATGGTTTTATAGGAATCCGGGATGGATATTTATGTAAACTTCTACTACCAGGGACAGAAAATGATTGAAAAAAGATGGCTCCAATTCTCAACCTTCTTCAGTTCACAGCATTATTAGAATTTCTAACTGTCAAATCTAGAGATCCACCTACAAAAATGCGTGGTTTTGATAAAAATTCTCAATTAAAGGACCAAAATTGAAACTTTAGCATGCTAAAGAGTGTCAAATAATGAATTTTAACTCATAAAAACAACAGAGTCACAACCAAACAACATTAATCATACTTCAAATGCTGCAATATTGAGAGATCAAAGAGCACGTTCAATCTCTTTTACATACCAAACTAAATTGGCGTTTTACTCACTACAATCACAAACTCAGCGCACATATCACACAATTAACCAAAAGGAATCATCAGATCTCTCACCAAACGTAAACCCTAGCGAGCTGATGAGCGCCTTGTTGCAGATAACGATCGAGACCGACGACACCACCGACAAGCTCAGCGCGCCAACGGTCCCTAGTTGGCACCGCTCGCCCTCGCCCATCTCTCCCCCAATCCACCCCCACGATCAATTCCGCGACCTACGTAGCTCAATTCGAAGCTCAAAACACTCAATCCGATCCACAAATCACCAAAAATCACCAGAAATCACACTGAATGCAGCAAAAAAAAACCCTAAATTTCCCCAATTCGAAGGGTTTGGATTAAAATTCCGCGACGTGCAGCTCAAATTCGAAGCTCAAAACACTCAATCTGATCTACAGATCACCAAAAATCACAAACAAATGGATTGAGAATCCCTAAATTTCCGGAAGAGGGGACCTACCTCATTCCCAATTCGAAGGGTTTCGATCTGAGGGGGGAGCGATTACGCCCTCTCATTGATTGTTCTTCGAATGGTGAGTAGGAGAGAGCGGGGCAAGGGGAAGCTTTATGTACAAATTACGTTTTTTCTTTTCTTTTTTTTTTCCAAATCTATTAAAATAAAATTTTAATTTTATTACATTAAATTATTTTTTAAATTCAATTAATTTGTGTTTTCTCGGGAGCGTATCTGAGAAGCCTCTACAGATATTTATTGTTATAAAAAATATTAATAAAAAATTTCGTAGAGACTTTTTTTATGTGGTTTTGATTTATCTGAAATAAAAAAAAATTATATCAAATTTAAAATTGCTGAATTTCACAGAAATTTTGTCAATTTTTTTAAAAAAACTAGCTGCTAAATAGCTCTGATTTTAAATTAATTTAATGTATATCTCTATGCGAACTTATCTAAAAACCTCTCGTATATAAAAATATAATAATAATTTTTTTGTTTTCTATGGGACATATTTTAATAAAATATGTCCAACAATAAATATTTTAAAACATTATTCTAATTTTAAATTAAAATTATATTATTTTTATTAGATTTTTAATCAATTTATATGGTATAATAGAATTAGTTTAAGATGCATTTTATGTGACTTAACTATTATAATAAAAACTTTTCTTCAGCTAATTTTTGCAAGTATTAATGTACTAAAAATAATAGGCAATACCTGTTTAGTGGTGAATAACAAATGATTTATTTCCTTAACCAACATAATATATATAACAACTTGGTTTTTATACTTGTCTTTAAATACTTATATTTTTCACTTTTAATACTTTAATTTTTATAGTTCATACCTACTAGAAATATCTAAAAAAAATTTCATTGTTTTCCAAATCATTCTCCGTTATTCAGTGCTCAATAATAGAAAGAAAAAACAATTGGTCATAAATAGTATAACAAAAAATTTAATGGGAAACCATGATGCTGAGAATAACTGTATCTTCGAAAAAAAATTATATTTTATTAATTCCTTTCCCTTCTAAAGTTTTATTCCTATAATAATATAGAATTTGGTGGAATTTCTCGTAATACAAATAATTCTGATCTAAGTCATATGAGATGGAAATTAGCGAGAATTCATTTGCTATATTATTTATATTTATCAGTAACTCAAAATAGTTCTTAGAGTAATTATAATATATATTTTTTTAACTATATAACTGATGATAGAATGGATAAAGTAATCACATCGAAGTTATTTCTCTTTTATTACTAAACAACGAGACAAAAAATTAGATGGTTGGAACTAAAGATGTCAATGGGTCAGATTTGGGGCGAATTTTTAAAAATCCGAACCCGAAACCGACTCCAAACCCGCACCCAAATCCGACGGATTTTAAAAATCCATATCCAAACCTGAATCCGACCAAAAATCCGAAACCCAAACCCGAAAATTTAAAGCCGAAACAATTATTTCTAATTTTCAATATTTCAAAATATATTATATTAAATCTAAATTTTTAAAATACAAATTCAAATATAACATCAAATTTTTTTTTATATATTATATATAATACAAGATAAATTCGGATTCGGGTCGGGTTTGGGTTCGAGTCGGATACAATCAAAATCCATATCCGAATCCATATCCGTCGGGTTTCTATTTTTGATATCCATATCCGAATCCATATTCATATCCATCGAATATATCCGTCTCATTCAGATTCGAATTTAGATAAAATTTCGGATATCCATACCCATTGACATCCCTAGTTGGAACGAGAATAAAAACAAATATTAAGAACGAATAATAAAGCATGTTTGGATGCAGTAAATGTAGCCATGTAAATTTTCACAAGCCAGATCAAACGATATGTAAAAATAAATACTAAGATTAACATTTTTAAAAGTTGGATAGTTATTTTCAAATGAGGAAAATTTAGAGATTAGTTATATAGAGTTTTTACTAAAAAAAAATAAAATGCAAAAACTCTTTTTGTAAATGCCTGATTTTTAATTTTTTCTTTCCGACTTTCAAAAATTTATATTTGTTTCTCTTCAAATTCTAAAAAAGTTTTCAGGAATTACGACATTAATGAAAAAGGGTGAAATAATCAAATTGTCTTACTTATTTTATAATAAAAAATAAATTTTTAATACATTTCTATTATTTTTAAAAATATTTTGGATGTAAAGTATAAAAAAAAGACAGAATAGTGATAAAACTCTGACTAAGAAGAGCATCAAACATATCAACTTGAAATTTTAAGAAAATAAAATATAGAATTTTAAAAATTAGAAAGAAAAAATTGAAAAATAAATATTTATAAAGAAAATTTTTGTATTTTAGCAAAAAAAAAAAAAAAAAAACCATCCCAAAAATTAGTGCAGTCGGTCTGGTCCGGTCCAGTCCAGTCCGGTCCACCTAATAGTCCTAATGAGGTGACATCACCCTCGCACTTTCCCGCTAAAACCTTCCTCCCCTTCTCCCTCCTTTTATATTAAAATCAAGAATTAAAGTGATCATCGGTATATACCATATTCACCGTATCGTATCGTGTCAGCAAGATATCGGTATAATACAGCTTTCGTATCAATGTCACAATTCAAAATCTACTATTCTTAAAATTAATAAGTAATTCTCTCAATAAAATTTTAAAATTTTGATAAAAATACATAAAAAATAATTGATATAATTTATTGCTAAAGAAAATAAATATTTTATGCTAATATGTTTTTTATGACCGTCATGTATTGGCACGACTCGACACACACTGTGTCATACTGTATCGACCAAGGCACTTAAATCCTTGATCAAAAGTTCAAAACCCTCCCCCCTCTCTCTCTTTCTCTCTCTCTCTCTCTCTAACAAACACACACACACACACACTCCTCTCGCAGATGAAACCCTCCGATCCCCGATCATGGAGGATCACCGTCCGCGCCAGATCCAACGGCGTAGACCTCCGCCTCCGCGCCGCCAACATCCTCCCCGGCGACGGCGACGGCGCCGCCACCCTCCGCCTCCGCCTCCGACTCCGCCTCCGCCGCTTGTTCCTCTCCCTCCTCCTCCGCCGCACGGTGGAGACCCAAAATGGTGGCGCGGGTATCCACAATGCGAGGCCTAGATCGAAGCTTCTAGGGTTCCTGGGGAAGCTATTTGGGGGCCGTTGGGGGTTCCTTAGAAGAAGACGAAGAAGAAGCAGTGCTCCATTGGGGAAGAGATCGCACGATCGGAGTGTTGGGAGTGTTTCTGTGGAATGGATTGGGGCCGCTCAGCAATTATGCCGGGTATTGTTTTGAGATTACAACCCTCCTTCTTAGTTCTAGACTTTTTGGAATTTCTCTAAACCCTGATCTTTATCGAGTTTCATTTTGATCCTCGAAATTTAACCTTTTGCTTTCAATAAACGTTCATTCTAGTCCCTGAACGTTTAGCAATATTTTTATTTAGTCCTTTTGCTGGAGTAAACAATATTGCTTGCACCTAGTTCATCCGGTATCATGTAGTTTCAAATTAATGGTCTAATTTGTAAATAGAAATAAAGATTGGAAAATGCTTCTTGTACACCCCAAAAAGGGGTGTAGATCTTACATCCGTAATCTTAGGGTTGATAAAAACCGAATTGTTTTTTTGTAAAATTAAAAAAAATTGATGTAACAAAAATAACCTTAGGATGAAGTGGGTGTAAGATATACACCCCACTTTAGGATGTATCTGTAGCATTGCTCCTTAGGGTCTCTATCCTCATGCTTCGAAGTCCGAGGACCAAAAAGAAGCTTGGTGGAAAGTTTAGGGACTAGTGGTGCAATCTACCTTTTACAGAATGTGAAATAATTATTGTTCTCCAAAAACTTAAGCCGTAGAAAATGGGCTTGGATCCCGACGAGACGAACTCATCTTCTCCTACTTGATACTATGTTAAATTTTATGAGACAATCGTATTTCTCTAAAAACTTTAAACTATTAGAGAATAATATTTTTAATATTTATATTCAACGGTATGCAAGTGTTGTTGAGTAAAAATCTAGATAAAATATATAGCAGTCCCTGTACTTTCCCGATATTACTACTTGCTCCCTATATTTTTTTGTTTAGAGCATGTTGTGATGTGATCCTTGAAGATTATGTTCAGCAATCTTCTTTTATTTCTTGTGTTGGTTATGTTGATTTATTATGGGGTACATGGGCTTGTTTGGTATTGCATTTGTTTTTGCTTGCAGTAACAGCAGGCGCTAATAAATTGCTTGGCAAAGATAAAAATTTGGAGGATTCTTCGATTTTAAATTTTGGATAACGCGATGGTTATGCACAGATAATAGAACTCCTGAGCATCCACTTTATGCTTTACTAGGCAAAAGAAAGGCTGATAATTTTTCGGCTCAGGCTAGTCAGATTGTTCCTTGTTGCATATACATTATAAAATTGTTCATCTGACCACATCATTTTGAATAGATTGAGACTGAAAAGGAGAATTTACCGCATTGCGTGGTGGTACTAAAGTTGCAGGAACAGCAGTTATTGACTTGTTTTCCATGTTGTTAACAACTGCTGTTATTGTGAATAAAATAGAAAAATTCAATGCTGTAAACATTAGTTTCTATTGACTGGTGTTATTTTCGAATCACTCATGATGTTTGAGTATGATTTGGTGGGTGGACTATGCCCACAACATTTGGCGCGCTTATTGAGTGTTTGCAGGTTTCAATTGGTGGAAGCGACTGTAAATGGATCTACTGTGAATAATCATCCAATCATTGATCCATACTGATCATTGAATCACATGGCTCATCTATTTTACAATCTTGTTGAATGTTGTAGTTAACATACTTACATGTGCAAGTTAGTGATCAACACAGTTGCTTCTCTTTTGTGCATGAGAGCACTTACAGTAACTATGATGTGCTTATAGTATCAGATGATTGAAGCGTATATTTTCTTTCAATTTATATCCACAAGCTTGTTCTTTATGTTCAAGTGAACTAAGCAGCCTCCTATAAATAGAATTTTAAGAGAAGTTTTCTCCATCTCAAGAGCTGTAAATAGTCCTTTAAGCAAAACAAGGGGAACTTCAGACTAATGACTAAAATGCCCGTTTAAACATGCGGTGATTGCAGAGTCATTTATCAGCGTGTGCTTCATTTGAAAGCTATTTCTGATTGTTGGGATTTTATATTAATTTGCATATTGTGTTTGTAACTTTCAGGATGTATTTTCAAGGAATATGCTAATTCTTGAGAACAGATGGATGATGTTGCTCATAATTTTTGTTCTTCTGTTGGTTCTCATATTCAAGGTGATGTACGGTAGTATAGCCTTCTTATTTTTATAAGACTGTTCGGTTGCGTGTAGTTACAACTGTACTGCAATGGTTAATACATGCATGTTCAAATATGGTGTTTGGTTTGACGTATTTGAATCCAATTGTTGCAGTTAAAACTACACAACAATCTCAACTGTAACAGTTGGAACTATGCCCGAATTGACCGCAATTCCAACTCAGTAACTGAAAGTATCCTCAAACAAAACGTGCACTTACCTTCCTAATTAAATTTTAAACAAAATTTTTCCTTTTTATATTAGGAATAATCTTACCATAACATATATAGTGATAAAATTTGCAAGTACAGCTCTCAACTACATGCGACAAAATAAATTGTTTGGAGTTGCAATATCTTTTTACTATGTTCAATCAAATAAGATGCATATAGTTGTTATCGCTACATTTTTCAACCACCTACATATCTAACTGCACTTCATTTACAATTACGTCCAACCAAACGGATCCTTATGTTTCCTAAATCAGATAAGGTTTTACTTTACTATTCAGTTGACAAGTTGTTTAGGATTCTTCCAGCAACTCTACTTTGTTTCATTCTGTTTCTGTTGGTAAAAACTCAACTATTATATCTGGGTGGCAGAAAAGAAAGCTATAGCATTATTAGAAAATTTAACTCACATAACCTTGCATGGCAAAGGAAAGTGCAAATAGATTGGAAAAGAAGGAAAAAAAAACAAAAAGTACTGCACCTGGTGACCATATGAAGCCAACATCTTTCAATCTCCCCCAACATGCCACTGTTTCATTTTTGAATTGTTTCATGCAATTAGATTGGAGAAAACCTAGCAATCATCTGTGTCTAACTTTGCTTTTTATATGGCAGCTCGGCAATTTGAACAGTAAGAATTCAATGGGTGGGATCCAATTAACCTCGGCTTACTTATGGGGGAGAGAGTTTAGGGACTCTTTGGGGCCTTTTCTATATGAACGGGTTCGGAAGATGAAGTTGATGGTATTATAGAGACCTTAGCACCTTCATGCAACTAGCGACAACTTAAAAGGGGAAAGAGAGTTTGCAATTGGAAACTTGCAACAGCTTTGAGTTTGATGGTAAGATCTTGAACAACAGAAAAGATGGATAACATCAAAGCTTGCTCTCTTCTTTGTTGATTTAAACGCAAATTTTGCACGATCTATACCTATTAGCTTTGTTTGGCAACAAAAAAAAACCAAAAACTCAGTACTAGTAATTATTTTTGAGGCAATTTCAAACCTATCCCTCTAAACCTTCAAAATATTATAGATGCTCTTATGAAATCTAAAATATCATCAATGTCCCTCTAAATCTAATCATCCAAAGCAATCATCAATATCCTTCTAATCATATAAAACTATCACCAATATCTTGTTAAATTTCATAACCTAAATCTTAACCCCTTATTTATATATATATAGAGTCCGGCTACTATACTCTTATGAGTATAGTTTTTTTTGTACTTATAAGTTTTTGACTGTTAAATCTATTTCTTTGATCATTTTCATCCGTTTGATCATACTATTCGACCAACCGCCCACTCAACTTTAGGGGACAACTATTAATCTAACCGAGGACCACTATTATCCTAACCGTACATCTCTTCATCCAATGGTCGGAAACTTATGAGTATAAAAGGAGCTATACTCATAAGAGTATGGTAGCCCTAGCCTATATATATATATATAGCTTCCGGACCCTTAATAGCATATAGCTTCCGATCTCTTAATAGCATACAAGACACTATTATATATATATATATATATATATTTATATATATATATGAGTTGGACTGGGTACTATTAGTAGCAAAATTTTATTATTGGTACCAGTTTTTTAGCCTTTGGATTAACTCTTTTCATTATTTCTAACACATTGATTAAATACTATAACCCAATGGGACTACTCAACCCTAGAGGGACTACTCAACTCTAACCGACATAATATCATCCTGACCCTTACAATTCATCAAGGTTAAAAATTTGATAGCAAAAAGTGGCATTTTACTATAATAGTATTCCAGCCTATATAATTAATATTATATATATATATATATAATTGAGCTTCTATGCTTTTAAAAGTATTAAGTCATTGGTGTTTGTAAATTTTCGGCCCTTGTATTAAGGGACATGCGGTTAGGATGATAGTGATCTCCTAAAGTTGAGAGAATGATTGGTTGAATAATATAATCTAACGAATAAAAATTGTCAAAAAGGTAGATTTAACAGCGAATAACTAACAAGCACTAAGGGTTTGGTGCTTTTACAAGCACCATAACCAAATTCTCTCTCTCTCTCTCTCTCTCTCTCTCTCTCTCTCTCTCTCTATATATATATATAGAGAGAGAGAGAGAGAGAGAGTTCGGCTAGTATACTCTTATGAGTATAGGTTCTTTTCCACTCATAAGTTTTCGGCAGTTAGATCTACCTTTTTGAACATTTTCATTCGTTAGATCATATTATTCCTCCAACATCCACTCAATTTTAAGGAACCACTATCATCATAACCGTACATCTTTTCATTCAACGGTCGAAAATTTATTAGTATCAAGAGCTTTATACTCATAAGAGTATAGCAATCCTAATATCAAAGAGCATTAATGATATTTCTTAATTTTGAGGGTTATTTATGAAAGGTGAAACTGTATGCAACTTATTAAAATTATGGAACATTTGAATTTGGCTATCGAACAAATTAAAAAATTAGATAGTAAAATTAAAATTTTAAAAGGTTGAGTAGTTAAATGTAAATAATCCATAATTTCGATAAGTTTATGTAATTTTTTTCCTCTATGAAATTAAATTCTTTTAGAAGGGTACTGAAGAAATTAACCAACTACCTTTTTAGCTGCTTCATTGGTTTTGATGACGCAGTATTCGTAAGCAAGCTAATCAATAAAGACAAAAAAAAAAGTTG
Source organism: Ananas comosus (assembly GCF_001540865.1). Lineage (NCBI taxonomy): Eukaryota > Viridiplantae > Streptophyta > Magnoliopsida > Poales > Bromeliaceae > Ananas > Ananas comosus. The sequence goes on along the minus strand of NC_033634.1, from coordinate 4,373,900 downwards.
ATCTGCTGCACATCCAATAACAAAGAATGTGTTTAGAAAATAAAATTTGAAAAAAAAAAAAAAACTGTAGTACTGAAAAAGTGGCTCAAAGAGTTGGATTCTCTCTTTTTCTCTCTCTATCTCTCTCTCTCTCTCTCATCACTCTCTGAACAGAATCTTCATAAAAATTTGAGCTGAAATGTTTCGAGAAGTTAAAAAAACAAAGCACATACTCAACAAACCCGTCTTTAATGTAAAAATTTAAGTCAATAAAAAAATAAACTTTTTTTTGTATTTAGCTCCTTAACAAATTTTTTTTTTTTAAATAGCGTCATAAAGTTTGTATTTATAAAATTGATCCTATCTCTGTCACGTGTACGCTACGTAAGCGTCATGTTGAAAGAAAAGTTTAAGATAAACATGATAAATTATTCATCATGTTAAAACACAATGAATGATTGGTGAATGATTCATCGTGTTCTCCTTCTAACCCTTGTACCATCAAGTCACCGTGGATGTGTAGTGATAATGGGTCCCCTAAGAGACCTCCGAGGTCATGTAAGAAGCCACCATGGAGGACGGCGAAGGAGGAGAGGGGATGCAGCAGGCGACGGGCAACGGCGGCAGAGAGCTCAAGGAGGGGGCATAGAAAGAGATGGGAAAAGCTTGGGGAGAGAGAGGAAGAGAGAGATTGTGCAGATAGATAAAGCTTGAATATGAAAAATAAATCATCGTATTTGAACATGGTGAATGATTTACTGTGGTCAACTTAAACCCCCAATATGACGCTTATGTGATAGAGATAAAGCTAATTTTGCAAATATAAATTTTAGGAAAAACTTCAAAAACCTCCCATGTGGTTTCACACTTTTTCATTTTAGTACCATGTGGTTTAAAGTATATCAAGTTAGTATCCTGGGGTTTTGCACTTTATCATTTTAGTACTCTGTGGTTTCGCAGTTTATCACTTTAGTACCCTATGGTTTAAAAAACCACAGGGTACTAACTTGATACAAAATTAAAACCACAGGGTACTAAGGTGATAAAGTGCAAAAACACAGGGTACTAACTTGATACACTTTAAACCACATGGTACTAAAGTGATAAAGTGTGAAACCACAGAGTACTAACTTGATACATTTTAAACCACAGGGTACTAAAATGAAAAAAATTGAAACCACAAGGGGAGTTTTTGAAGTTTTCCCTAAATTTTATAAGGTTATTTGCAAAAAAAAAAAATGTTAAGGGGCTAAATGCCAAAAAAAGCCCTAAAAAAAACATGGTGGGGATTTAGAGATTCAGAATTAATCAAGTAGAAAGCAGCTGATATTAGATTTAACATCTGGAATCATCTAGGCCTTTAAATTGGGAGTCCAATATACTAACTTGCTTTAATCATCTAGGTCTATGAAACGTACGTTTAACATGGTAAATATTTAGATAGATAATTAGTGCCTATTCGGTGCATAGATGTAGTAGGCACAAGCGAAAGGCCCAGATAGTTCAGCGCAAATTTAGGTGCACAATTTTGTATTGTTTAGCATTTTGCGATGTGCTTTCGCTTCTCAGAATCACTGAATAGACAGAAGAAAACACAAATGGATGCATTTCTTTTTATTCTATATGTCTATGAATTATAGTATTCCTGTTTCAGAACAGTAAAAAACTTTATGAAGTAACGAAAAGGACGTAAAGAGCTTACTATGTGTGTTAATCCAAAGCTTTTTCTTATTTTGTCACTACAGCGTCAGAAGCTTCCTCCCTCTTTCCCCTAGCATTCTGTCCTACACAAAAAGGTTTTGCTGCAAAACTTGTACTTAAGTTCATATAATTTGACTGAAAAAAAAAGTGATGATATGTGTGCTTTGTATGATAAATCCAAGTAGCCACTACCATAAGCCAAAGAAATTATTAAAAAGCGTAAAACATAAACAAAAGCAGAAGTAACACCAAGAGCACAATAGTCCGCGAGACATAAATCAGGTTGCTTGGCCTAGAGAATAAAAGAGCTATCTAACACAGGAGCATGCAAAGTTAATGGAAATATAACATCTATGTTCAATAGTTAACTCAGGATTGTTGAGACGTAACCATAAAACTTATTCTAAAAACATTGGAAACAATAGAATATTGTGAGATGTGCTGAGACCAAAGTTTTGATGATTGAGTTTATAAATCATGTAAACGTTGGACTGTGGAATAAATACCTATTCTATAATAATAATAAAATCTGTAAAAAACTTGCAAATTCAATGAATAAATTCCCTTAACTAATGTCTCTAAGTAGGAATGCAGGAACTACATTTGTTTGTGTGCATATTTGTGAAGAATATCTGTTTGATTGAATTATATCAGTATAAAAGAAAACTTAAATGCAAAAGCAGAATGCTAATATACCCTCTGTAACTCAAAAGGGTTTTATGCAAGAGTGATTTTGTGTTCCAGAGGCATTAACAGAGTCGATTTATTTATCCGGTCAGATTATCGCAGGAAATTCATATCAAAATGTCATACTAGATGCATAGAGAAGGAAAAGGCTAGGCTATTTATCAACAACAAAGATAAAAACTAGACAATCTAATGACATCTAATAGACTGTACTAAGGGTTTCTTTTATACCTTTTTCCTATTGTTGTCTGATGCTTCCATAAGCACCTTCTGGACACAAAGAAGCCGAAGAACATAGCTTTCCAGCATAACCTGATATTGTGTATCACAGCTATTCTCTCCCGTGCTCACACCATCCTTACTATCATCTCCCAACTTCTCTTTCAATTGTTCTACAGATCAAGAGGCAAATAAAACTTATCACACAGGAGCTTAGTGCAGAAGTTTATTTTTGCACTTTTTGGATAAATGCACAGAAGAAACGATGTGAACCAACAGAAAGGATAAAAGAACCTTTATCGCTAACTTCGGATGCAAATGGAGATTCTCCACCAGTAAGAACTTTGACAAAATTACTCATGCTCTTTTGAGGTCGAGCTGGACAAATGTTATCAAAATTTTCTCTGGTTATGGCAAGGAAAGAGGAAAGTGCCTCAATTTCAGTACCATGCAATGATTTGCAAGTAGAAAGAAGAATTTAATAATTATACAGGATTTTACATGTATATCCATTGAGAATCATCAGTTTGACTATATCCTCCTGTCAAAACCGTAGATTCATATAAACCCATCACCCCAGTTCAATGTCGGGAAGTCATTAAATTCATGGTGGAAAAGTTGGCTTCATACCATGAAAGGTTTTCAGGAGGTGCATTTTTGTAGGTACAATAATATGAATGTAAGATACTACGTTCTGAAAGGCGTAATGTGAAAAATTAGGTTTTACAGGGTTGTGTGAGTAAGCAGATGATACTATATTCTGAGGGGCATATGTGAAAATTTAGGTTTTACAGGGCTGTTGTGAGAAAGCAGATGATTTTGCAGTCATATATACATGTAAAAGGCCCACAATTCTATCGATACAAAATGAAGAGTATTAAGAGTACACAATGCTCACTTTTCATCATTAGTAAAGCTTGTTTGCTGTGCCGGACCATCAGCCTTTTCAACTAATGTTTCATTGGCTACTTCAGGACAATTTCTGATTTCTGAACCATTAGATTGTTCTTTAGTTTCATCTTTTGACTCCTCATCTTCATCCAAATTTTCCTTTAAACCTGCATCCATTGCTGTTGCACAACTTGGTGAGTTCATGAATTTCTCTGCCACGGAAACCTTGTTTTCTGGTTTATCAAAATGTTCATGGTTAACTTTTCCAATCTTGCCAACATTCCTTTTCCCTGATAAATCATACATCTCGATATCTTTCTGAGAAACTCCAGAAATAAACGAGAATGGTACACAACCAGATCTTTGTCTCAATACATTATCCTGTCTACTGGTACTGCTGAAGGGTTCATAATCAATAAAACTCTTCGATTTAAGTTTCTTTTGGGTTGAATCAACTGTTGGATATAACTTCGGATCAGGAGACAAGTTGAAGAGCTCGTCTGGAGAAATCAATTTGCAATCTGTGGATATTGTATCAGCTCCAACAAAACTCGTGGGATAGGAACAAAAAGAAGCAGCACGAAGATCCGTATTTTCTGTGAATGAGGTAAAACACTCGGGTTCTGGAATTTTCTCAAGGCCAAAAGACTTTTTGGTGCAATAAGCTGCTCCTGATTTCAGCTTGTTTGACAAGTTTTTATATGTTTTTTCTGTAGGAAACTTTTTTACATCATGCTTCTTGTTGAAGCTCATTTGGAGCTCATCCCTGTGACTTGTCTTGTTCTCTTTCAGTTTTACTTTCTGTGGTTGTAACTTATGGCTTCTTTCTTCTCTCACTGCAAAAGAAAAAAAAAAAGAAATAGAAAAGAAGAACAGATAATGTAACGTCAAAAGGAAGTGTTTCTTTATTCAGAATTCCAAATCGAAATTTTGTATGTAGTTGACAGCTATGAATGACCTGCAGTAGATGAGCATGACTCTTCGCTGTAAAATGTCCAAAAATGGAAGCAATGAGGATTACAAATAACTAGAAGAGGAAAAGAAAGAAATACTCAAAAAGGATATTTTACATTTACCTTAACAAACTAAGGCTATCTTGTGATTCACTTGTTTCCTTGAAGGACCAAACAGGCGGATTGAGAATGGAGTCAAAATTGGATCTTTCTCTAGATGCAGGAGATCTGATTATACATTGTAGCCCACTGCAAGAACCATCTTACAATATAGAAGGTAATACTAACATGCTTAAGCTAAAGATTACCTCTCCCAGTCAAAAGTCATGAGGTCGCAGTCTTCTTCCATGGTTGAAGTAATGAAAGAAGGAGAAGATGGCGCTGATATCCATTTGTTGGAAATTTGCAGAAATCTAAGTTAGAAGTATAGAATTTTTAAAGAAGAACGCATATGCAGGAGATGATATAGCTACTATATACTGAACAAAGTAAAAAACGTGATTTCTTATACAAAAAGTCAAGAAAATGGATAGGCAAATTGAAGGGTACAAAGGGGATCAAAAGTGGAAAGGAAGGGGTGTGAAAAATCCAAAGCATTTGTAACAGAACATAAGTCAGCAAGATGAATAAGCTGTATATTGTTAATTGAGATGTTAGTAATTCAGATTAGCTGGTAACTATGCCATCATACAAAGTCTAACTACGTCAAAGATGGATATTCAATCTTATAGCTGTTATAAACTATGTCAAACATGGATATTCAATCTTGTAGCTGTTATAAAGAGTTAGTAAGTGAATTAATTAACAAAGGGATTTTTTGTCTTTCCAGAACTATTGCCCTAGGTTACACAAGGCACAGTTTCAAAATTCGAGTGTAAAACTGATGAATTATGTTCTTAGAATAACTTGCATTTCTTTCATAAAATTGCAAGTCTTTTGCAATATGTTACAACAGCACTGCTTTTGACCTTCATAGAATGGACTGAAAAAGAGCCATATTTATGTGCATAGCCTAAATCCCAATTAAAAGAATATGCAACCAAGGTCAAGTTCATAGGAGAAGCCCCACTCATCAAATGAAAACCTACATACAATTGCACATAGCAAGAAAATATTTATTCACAATTACATCCATCAGAGAAAGATTAGCAAGAAAGCTATTTAGGTACTTAAAATACTGTTAGTTATTAAGAGACATTTATATGTACACCTTTCGAGACAATCACCAACAAATGACTGAAGATGCAATGCAATCACCTGAAATGTCAACTCTTTTGCCAGCTTTTGCTTTAGTCCTACAGAAAATAAATATATTATTTTTGGTCTTTCAGTATCAACTCAAAACTATGGATATAATGGACTAAATAAAAAACCTTTTAGGAAAGGAGTGATCTTTGAAGCTATAGTCATGAACATTGGAATTTTTAGCATACAATGAAGTAGAAAAGTAGTCTTCCGAATGTGAAGGCGCCATCTTCCATAATCCATCACTCTTCTTACCAAGTAAATTGCCATCTAGGGAACCTATCCCAGCTGTTCAATATAGAAAATTAAGAACTGGTTTTGCCTTTTTTTTAGCTAGATGAACAAAAAGAAAGTAGTAGTCAGAAACAACATGATGAGAAAGTTTGTGTAAGTAAATTATATATTTTGTTTAACTCACAATTCCATTTTCCTTCAAATATGTGGTCGCTGTTGTACATGTCTTCCTCCACATCATCAAATTTATTGTTAAGTTTCTTGAAGGAATAGAGAGAATGTGAATCCACAAAGTGTGTGCCTCTTGCACCATCAAATTCATCTAAAATGCCACTCAAGTTCTCCAGTCTATCCAATTTTCCTTCATCTCGAGTCATGCTGATGTCATCCATTAAGAAATTCTGAAAATAAAAAGGAAATTTCAATTTTATATAAATTAGTTCTTGAATTCTGCTGTCTTCCAAAAAATTTATGTTGTAATTGGACATCAAAAAATTCATCAATCATCGAAGCCTTTTCTGTGCAGAGGTGTTGATTAGAAGACAAAATGTGACAAAACTTCATTAATAATTTGAGATATTTACACTAACAACTCTGAATTACCATATAAGCAAGAGGATTACCATATAAGCCTTTTCAGCCAGAGTTTCTGACCTTACTGGTTGTGAATTAACCTCATGCAACTGAGAAACATGGGCAGCATGGAAAACAATTCTAGTGATATCTCATGATTGAAAGATAGGGATTGTTTAAATTTTGCCTTCAGGCAGTTATTTCAAGCTTGATCAGTATTAAATATATATTTAGGAGGCAATAGACTGGTCAAACTACTTGTGAGTTAAGAATAATATGCATTACATACAGATCAATCTGCAGACACAAACTCTATGAAAACTTAAAAATACAGAGGATACAATTTATTATTTACATCTATTTCCCAACAACAGAAGAAGTTCTAATTTACTACAAATATAGCTCTAGCTAATATATTGTTGCTCTAGGCTCTAGCAGTACAAGTTTTCATGGTCTAGGTGCTTCTTGCGTTTTGGTGAGATTCCATCAGATGAACTACTGTTGTTTGACCAAAAGCACCAAAGCAGCATAGCAAACGAGATGTGTCGAAGATTGCATTTTCAAGCAGTATCTTGTAAACTAGAAGGATATTTACAGCTATTTGCTTGTATCTTGCATGTACAGTATGATGCACATAAATATCTGTTAACTATGCACATGGCATACTACATATTTGTAGAAACAATAAAATGTGGATCTCATATTGATAAAAGCAAAAGTGAAAAAAATTATAATGGAAAAGAAAGTTCTTAGACCCTTACCAGTCCCCTGGCAGCATCAAATGATATAGATTTGGTTGATTTGGTTTTGGTACACTTTTGGGCCTTTGGAGGTGAAAGAAAAATCCTGTAATAATACATCAATATAGAACTTTAGGTGGAGAATAGGAACTTTTGCTATGAAATTCATGCAGGTTCATATCATTGAAGTTATAGCAAAACCAATACCCTTTTTCTCCCTTGCTTCAAAAATATGAAACATTTTTTTCCCTTTTTTCTTCCTTTTTTTCAATTACATGTATTCATCTATTTTAGATGAGCATTTAAAATTATATTCTATTCCTACTCATATCAGGAAAATGCTAAAATACTATAAGAATGGATTAGACTTAGCCATAAATGACATTACGTAACATTTGATATGGTCTTGGTGAATGAGCAGGTGTTTCCGTCCCCACTTTACCAAGACCTGAAAAAGAAAGAGCATTGAAGACACAACAAATGAGTTACTATTTAATTTTCAGCATTGGAGTTACCATGAAAAAAGATCAGAAAAACCAACTTTTGACACCATTCTTTATATGTTAGTAGAAGTTGGACTAGGATGACTAAAAATGAACAGAAGTCGCATAACTCCAAAAATCATATTAAAGATGTGAGCCTAAATGCAATTTAATGTCTACATACAGTTTTATTCAGAGATGAAGCCTCAACTGCCCGTGTAAATTCTAGCATATTAATATTTCCCAGTACTATCCACAACCAATTAGCTCTCCATGTGTTATAGTTTTGCATATTGAAAGTTTCATTGGACATGCCTCTTAACCCAAGAAGCACAGTTATCTCAACTACATTAAACAATTCAATATCAATAGCAAGAACATGCACATGAGGGTGAGTTCAACAATATTTAAAACTCTAGACTATCATCTGAAGATTGGAGAAGATGAGCTTTAAGAAGGCTTCTAAAGCGAACTATGATGAAGATTTGGCCAGCTAATGGGAGTTGTGAAACATCTTTAGCAAGATTTAGCCACTTGGCTTAATCATTTGGTTGATGAATGGAAAACAGCATATATGAGAATGTGCTGCCGCTGATAGGTTTGACTATTGCCAATGCGCCAAAGTTCTATTGGCAATTCATTATTATGCAAGAAACCACAAATTTCCAGCATTCTGATATTTATGTAGTCTAATCATCTGAAACATCTCTGAGTTTCCAAAAAGCACATATACACAAATTTTGTTTTTTTCAAACAGCAGAGTAACTGTGAGATAGCAGCCTTACCTACTTGCTTAGCTCTAAAATTTATATACTCTAAATTAAAAGAGAGTTCCAACACATCATGGAGTATGGAGGCGATATGTGTCCTCCCCATTCTCCCATATTCACTTCAAAAAAATTGCATGCACCTGGCCTACAATAATATAGCGTGCAGCAAAATTTTCTGCTTAATTTGAAATCAAATTATAATTTAACAGATATAATCTACACTATATAAATGGGATAATTAGTCTATGTACAAAATATTATAGAGTTTAAATTCCAAAAATAGTGATTTATCAATATGGTGTTTACGACATATTATACACCCGGAACATGGAATGATTCTCCTCCCAACCCATTCCTCATTTATAAACAAATTGCCTACACCCGAACTATACATACATCAACCCTAATTTTAAATAATTAATATTATAAAATGAAAATATAATTTCATAAATGTGATCTGTACTATATAAGAAGTCTCTATATAAAAAATTATCACGGTTTAAATTTTTATATCCGGTTTTTAAAAATAAAGTGCACAAAATTTACTCATACACCTAATGCACCAAATAGTATCCTTTCCTTTAATGTAGGAAAACATATATAGATACCCCTCAATGATAATTTTTTTTAATTAAGACCCACTCAAGTTTATTTTTTTATTTAAACTTTTATATTTAGTTAAATTAAAATGACCAAAGATAATTATTAAAATTATTAAATCTGGTGAACCTACTAATGAATTTAATAAATTTATAAAGTTTTTGATAAAATTACTTTAGTCAAAAAATTAAAAGTTTAGGAAGTCTATATACATTTTCACCATAAAAAATTTTGGTAAAAAAAGTGCAAAGACTCCCTCAACTATTAAACGCTTTGAAATAGACAACTCAAATTTTTTTTTAAACTAATTTTTTTATAATTTTTAATTTTTTATGATTAATTTTAGTTAATTAAATAAAATATTTATTAAAAGTTATTAAAATTAAAATATTTAAGTTGGCTGAAATATTACATATACACCCGAAGCGCGGCCCTACACTAGTTATTATACATTTTCACTTCCCAATAGCAGACAAATGCTAGGTGTCAAATAACTTGGTGTCCAATCGAGCTCCATCTAAAAGAAAAGGGAAACCTACCACTCTGAATCATTCTCCCTCTTCAAATCTTGCTTTTAAATTTTTTCTTTCTTTTTAAAGTTTATTTTAGCATAATGAAAGTAAAACCCACTTGCTCAATGAAAAAACATAAATAGAAGTACCTCTTTTATATTAGATCCCCAAACAGCAAAGCCATACTGAAAAGTTCAATTTTATCTCATTACCTTTTACTGAAAATGCAACGTGAGCTTCAGGGACTGATTTGCCACTAGATTTATTTACTGATTCACCGTCAGTAAGTAAATCAAGAAGAGAAACCTCTGCAAAGAGGATTAAAAGTTAAAATTGTCACAATACAAAAATTTTGACCTTGTAAGAGGTCAATTTAAAACACCATGCATTTGAAAGGTCATTTAACTAGTTGATAGTGTATACAACTCGCAAGATTCAAAATTCTCACTGGATTAATGAGTTTATAATAACCAAAATTGCAAACAGAAATTACCACTTTGAATCTCTTCCTTCTGTTGCTTCTGTTTAGAGTCGTTATTTGAGGAAGCAAATTTATTTGAAGATGCTCGCATCCTACAATCAGCATTTTCATCAGTTGAATTATGAACAACTGTTGTGTCTTGAGAACCAATGGCTGCAGGAAACCTGGCAAGAAATAAGCAGACTTGGTTGATACTAAAAGAAGAAATAGGAAGGATTTATCTATATAGATGGAAATTGCTACAATTTATCTAGACTTACTCAAGTGAGGATAAAACTCCTGGTTCAAAATCTGTACAAATAATACAGTACTGTTAAATTACATGACAGAATTCAAATAATAGTGGAAGATATATTTTATGTTCAAAGTAAAGATTAATGATTTATCTCCAATTCTTCTTCATAGTATATTTTATTGTTATATACCTGGTATAATCACATTGGTAGAAAACTCGTGAACTAAAGCACTGTTCAACTTTATAGATGTAAATGGCAACTACAATTCTTTACCCGTTTGCTTCTGATCATTAGAATATGGAATTGTGATCTTCTTGAGCACCATTCCTGGGGCAAGCTTTGAGACATGGAGATCCACTTGCTGCAAACTCTGCTCTGAATATGCATATGCGTTAAAAATAGGTACATAATTGGGCCAAAAAAAATAAAGGAAAAAAAAGAGCATAGAAGCCGAAATTATGCTTCTTAGAAGGGACAAGATAGAAAGCTCCATATTCTGTGAACTCATAAACAGATAGATTTGATTGAGTCGGTTCTACGCCTCCTTTCTCCTGATGGCTCATGATTCATGAGTCGTGATGTCACTAATGAACTAGGGTTGTGTCATATTAGGCAGTTCACCTCTTCAAAGAGAAAACCTCTCATCTCCTCTTCAAATAGATGGGCCTCCTTTCCATACTAAAGCATAATATCAAGTATCAACTAGCCTTAATTTCAAATCAACACAATCTCATCATATAAAGCTAAAGAGAGACGTATCCTTTTATACCAAGCATCCATAGCAGAATTCTGATTGTTAAGTAAAGAGATTCCTGACCAAACAATCCTGACCAAACAATGACAACAAAATATCTCTTGATAAGGAAAGAACAAAATGTTGAACCATCTACACATCACTCAACCAGCCAACCGGTTTCCCCTGAACAGCCAGCCACTCTGGTTTCTGCCCTCTATACAAAACATCTGCCCCAACCAGCCAACTAATCCGAACAACCATCAGGTTGGGTCTGGAGTTACTGTTAGATTGTCCATTTTGTTATAAAGTATGGGTGTATGGCACATAAACTTAGAAGTGGCCAAGCACTGGAATTAATATAGATTATCTAGAGAATGCGAAGTTATATTATTGATCACTTATTTGAAACTAGAAGACTTACCATTGTTATCATCATCATGATTAGGATGAGAAAGTGTTGCCAAGTTTATCAAGCTAAGGATGTCAAGTGATCGAGGTTCCTCATGGCAGTGTACTCGCTTATTTTTTATTTCAGTCCGGTTTTCAAGTCCTGTTGTCTGCTGTTGCCGTTTTCTTTGTTCAAAGTACTGCTTTTGCCTGCAAGTCAGTGATGCTCAAAGAGATAAGGATGAATAGTCTTTTTCGTTCCCTTGAAAGAAAAGCTCCCATTGAACCCATCATTTGCAAGTACAGAAAAAGCAACAGCAGACGTAATGCATTACCTATTATGTGTTGATTTTCTGGACTGGTGATATCCTCAGCACATCATTATCAAGACATAAATATAGAGAAAATCACATTAGCACACTAGAAATAACACGGAATAATAAAGTAAACACTGATACATTATAACTAGCTAATTGTATAACGAATCTGAAGAGTCTAGATTCCACACTTTACACATCACATATGCTAAGGGATAGAAATCTGGTAATGCCTGAATTAAATTTAGGGGGCATACTTAATAAGGCAAAAAGAGATTAAAGACAAAAGACAAACTTAGGTAAGTGACTTTCACCAAGCTTTTAGTGATACTTTCTTAGACAATAGAGTAAGTATCAGACAAATTTCAAGCCAACTTAAACAGAACCTACCACCTCTATGATGTCTTATGCTTTTAAACCTCGACAAGCCAAACTATGTTGCAAGAGGATAGCTTCAGATAATTACAAACCAGTGGAAGTTTAGGAGCAAGTGGTTAGAAATTTGTGAGCGTGGATATTTTGATGACAACACTGTGACTTATAATGGCTCTAACATAAGAGTCTTCGAGTGATCTAAGAGTTTAAGTACCACTTTAAGAAGTAGATTTCTGAGAAAGAAATAACTGAAAAGGACAAGAAATGTGAAATAGAACACGATTTATTACCACACTCGCGATTTATAAAACACGACAACTATTTACAGCAGGGGCATGGTTGACAAGTAGAACCAGGGAGACTGAAAATACCAAAGTACCATGGTTTAAAATATTGAATACTAGATATGAAAGTATAGATATGTGGACATGTCTAACAAAGTATAAGAACACTAATGGTGAAGGAACTTGACACTTTGACAGTGTCTGAACTGAAGAAGCACTACTGTTTAAAGGACAAAAAGAAGTTTGAGTAGCGTATTTAAAAAAGCCCAAGGCGCACCTAGGCGCAAAGAGCTGTTGGAGCCTAGGCGCAAAGAGCTGTTGGAGCCTAGGCGCAAGGCGCAAGGCGCAAGGCGCAGGCGCACGCCCGAGAAAGGTCAAGCGCACACTTTCATAGAATTTTGAAATAAGTAAATAACCAAGAAGTGTCTTACTATACTTTCTAATAATTGTTAAGTAGCACTAAATATACTCTATAAAATCATATTATCATAATAAATATTCTATAATTACCCAAATAATCACGTTTCCAAAAGGAAAAAAATTTTAAAAAAAAAACAAGCCAAGCAACATATATGATAATTTTGAAAAAGAAAATAACATAGATGAAAGTAAAGAACAAATTATCTTTTTTATCTCCAAATAAAGGCCAGTATAAAGGTAACTATTAATTCACAAACTTATAGAAAATTTTGATGTGAAAAGCATATAATTATAAGCACAAGATCATAAAAAGTAATATGCATAAAAGTTTAAAGTTTTAAGCCAAAAATCATTAAAAAAGTATCATGATCATGTGACAGCAGTGATTAAAAAAGCACGCCTTAATATAGAGGTAGAGGCGAGTTGAGTTGAAGAAGCAGAGAGAGATAGCCAGAGGCAACCGGAGGTGATGGACGAGCGGGAGAGGGGATCGGTCCGAGCGGAGAGAGGGAGAGGGAGCGGACTCAACGAGAGGAGAGGGAGCGAACTTGGTGAGAGAGAGATGGAGCGGATGGATGTTTAGGTTTTAGAACTTTAGATTAGATTGGTTTTGGGTTTATTTTACATGTTTTAAACCCATTAGACCAAAAAATATAGGATCCAAACCCATTAAAGCATATATTTTTAGATCCAAACCCGGTAGGATCAAATATATATTAGGCGCACCTTTCTTGCGCCTTGCGCCTTGCCCTAGGCGCGCGCCTAGGCAATGGCACCCGCCTAGGGGCTGCCTAGGCGCTGGCCATTGAGCCTAGCGCCTAGGCGCCTTGGTGCGCGCCTAAGGCGCGCTTTTTTAATCACAATTTCTACTGGGAGCTACAAGAGTTAGAACACACTGATATAGTCAGGACAAGATACTATAAGGCTTAACTTTAGATCTTAAAAAGACAACTACAGAGAGTGTAAAGAATGATTTGTAGGTTCTGTTTCCACTGTGCACCCCAGGAGTGTCACGTTCTTAGGAAAAGATTATACTAGTTATTCAAATCTAACTGATACTTCAATAAATTTACTCCCATGTGTGAGCATTTCTTCGAAATCTACTACTACTAACACAGTTACGCTACTGCTCTGGTTCTTTCAATAGAATTATAATACATTTTTGGAACTTACAGCATTCACCTTCCTCCTAGAACCTCCCATCCATTGTAACATTGTGGATGACTAAATCAGCTTGAAAACCAAAATGTCAATTCAGGATACCTACCAATCAAAGATCGAAAAATTCTTATAAGAAAAATATGCCCTCGGTAATTCAAAACAAGTGCTTCAGAAAGAACAAGAGAAACAAACAAAAAATTGCACGATTATGCTATATTATAGCACTTAGAGAGACTAATCGCAGATCCGCTATCAGAAATTTCACAGAGAAAGCCTAGATGTAGCCATTCCTCACTGATTCGAAATAAGCTACACTAAAATACTAAATTCACCTGGATATCAGCTCTAATTCTCACCCCAAAAAAAACCAGATTAAGTATAAACAGTTGAATAAAGAAAACGTGCTCGATATCGTCCATACAAGCACCTGCTGCATCCTTTCAATCAGCAACAGCAGCAAATCGAAGCTCCTACGATCATCACTGCCCTAATTTCTCCAATACAAGCCCCGAAACCCCCCAAATCTTACAAGGAACACGAGAATACTCACATCGATCGAAACGAATTCGAACAAGATAGCGCATCGATCAACGGTAGCAGCGGAAAGGAATCGCACCTTTTAGCTACGAGGAGAAGGTTGGTGGGTGGGGGGAGCTTCCGATCCGTACGATAATGGCGATCGGAGGGTTGAAGAAGAAGACGATCGATCGGGGTCACCTTAGGGCTCGAGATCGATGGGTCGCGACGACGCTTGCAGAGGAAGGAGCTCTCTCCGTTTACGAATGCGAAGGGAGAGGGAGGGAAATGGCGATGCGGAGGAGGGAGCGACGAGGCCTTTTATAGGCGCCGCCGACGAAATAACGGAAATTTATCGGTGGACCTGGTTCACCACGTCAGCCAACAACGGTCTATTAATTTTAGAAACACCCGATTCCGGTACATCTTAACCGATTTATTTAAAAACTTTGAAACTATTTTACATTTGGCTCTCGTTTATTTACTTTTTTTTTTTTTTAGCTAACTACCTAAGGGGTATTTGGTTCAACGTAAAACAAATCAAAATATAAAAAATACTTTTCGCTTGTTTGATTCAACATAAAAATTTTTTTCTATAAAAATATTTTTTGAATTAAAAAAAAAATAAAGTTTTTATTTTTCATTATGTTTTAGCGAAAAACAAAAATTCAGGCTGTATAAAATTTTTTTCATTCATTTTTTCCCACCAAACTAAATAAATGTAAATTTTTTATCTTTCAATCAAACAAATATTGATGAAAAAGTATCTTTTTTTTTACAAATTAAACACTACAAAACGTAAAAAATATTTTCTACCAAAATTTTTTTTCAATTGGTCAAAAAAAAAAGGGTAATAAAGAACGGGCACGAGCCATATGAAATGAAAGAGCTTTTAATGCCAAAATTTAGTTTTCTAAATTTTCATAACCAAGTTTAATGTTTAATAAAATTGAAAAATTAAATGTGATAATTATAACCAATTTTATCAGGAAGAGAGACGTAGAGACGTACAGCATCAAGAAGTGTGAAAGAACTGTTGTACTCTAAAACATGTTAGAAAACGGTGTTTAAATATTTTTATATTTCTCCCCTTCATGGGCTCGAGACTTTTTAGTCGGTCCATGACATGGACTTGAATTACGGAAAAAATTAATATGTTAGGAGCCTGGCGTGACGCGAACTCAGGAGCTCTTGCTCTGATACCATATGAAATAACCGTTGTACTCTAAAAGCTTAAACTGTTAGAGAATGGTATTTAAATATTTTTATATTTAACAAGAAGATTATCTATACTACTGAAATAGTTTCTTTTTCATTCCTCGATCATTGAACTAGCATTTGTCATTTTTCAAATAAAATGTTAATAAGTTTAGATGGCAAATAGAAATTATTTTTTTAAAATTTGGTTGCTAAATATCAAATATTTTAATTTTGATAGCTATTTACAAATAGACAAAAGTTCAAATCGTTATTGCGCGTGTATATCCTTACTTTTAATCAAAGCTATTAAATTCACACTTTGTTTCATCACATCTAAATACGGATGCTTTGCTTCATGAAAAGGCATCTATCTATATATCTATACAATTTATATCTATACTTTTATACATATACATTATTCCCCAAAAAAAGTGTCATGTAACTGTGTTTCCTTTATTTTTAGGCTTCACATTACGAAACGAATCCTTTGCCCTCCCTCCATCTATAACGTCTAATTAATGATTCACCTACCTTAACCCAACCTTTCTCATTTTCTCCACTCATAACATCTAATTAATGGTCCACCCACATTAATCCAACCCTTCGCCTTCCCTTTATACATAACGTTTAATTAATGGTCCACCCATCTTAATCCTAATCTAAACCGTAAATCGTAAATCCTCTTCCATGAGCTCCGAGGCCAAGATCGAACACGTTCTGTGGACGAAGTATGAGTTTGCACGCTGCATCGCCGAGCTTGGCGTTGCCATCTTCATCAAATCGAGCCTTCCTCCAAATTTCATAAAGTTCTTTTAAAAAAATTATATATTCTTTATGTTGTAGCGTTGAAATTTTTTAGATAGTTTTATTCAGTTTTTTCAAGTTCTTTTTATTTGTATGGTATTCGTACTGATGTGTTTATTGTGTTGAATGTTTATTACTTTTTTTTTTTCCTATCCTTTGTTCTTTATATTTTTTTCGAAAGTAAAATTCTGTATTATATTTACTGTATTAGGTTGCATTATGTTGTATATCTTTTTGTCTCTTAAATATTTATTATATAACTTTTCATATGCTTACTTTTTTCTACTTCCATGATTCTTTTTATTAACTAATATAAGAATACTTACAAAATTAGATTAATATATAATCTAAAAACTTTATTTTCTTGAAGTACCATAACTTATATAGAAAATGAAAGGATAAATATATAACTTATACAAAAAAAATTTAACCATTTAATTGTTTTGATTTGATTTATAAAATGTTAATTTTTATTGAATTTTTTATCTAAATCTCTCCCAAATAGTTTGTCGTTTTTCAGCTCAATAGATTGACATACTTATTATCTTGAGTATTTTGTTATTAATCGACTTCAGTAAATTAATATATTTTTGCAAGAAGCCAATATGTTTGGACTATTTTGATTTTTAAAATAATAACAAACTTTTGATATATTGGTTAAATATTAAATTTATTTTAATAGTATCTACCCGCCGCAACGCGCGGGTTACTACACTAGTATAACATAATGAATTGTGAATTAAAAGCACACGTGACACTATTTAGGCAACGTGGGAGTGGGGTTGGTTTTTTTTTTTTTTTTGAGAGATAAGTAGCACGCTACCCGCTTCGTTTATTTTATTTAGAAATAAACTTAGCTGGAAATGTGAATCAACTAGGATTCGAACTTGGGTCTTGGGTACCAACCACCAAGACCTTTGCCACTTGCTTTAGGGACGGTCGGTGGGGTTGGTTTTTTTTTTTCATATCTATATAGCATAATGAATTGTGAGTTAAAGGTACACGTCTATATATTTATAATCTATAAATCTATATGAAGCCACAATATTTTTTGCCACGTGGCATGTTACCTTTTATTCTCAACGCACAACCCTTCACCTCCCCACTCCTCTAATTACATGGAAGGTGCAACATTTAATTATATGCACCATACTAATATTCTATAGGCTTTATAACTTTAATCCACTCACATTCTCCATTAATCTCCCATCCTCTCTCTTTTGCAACTCTTTTGCATGCAGTACAAAAAAAAACTTTTTGCCACGTGATATGTTACCCTTCATTCTCATAGCCCAATTTTAAATCAAACCACCTTATTCTCTTCTCAACGTCCAACCCTTCACCTCTTCACTCCTATAATTACATACAATGTGCAACATTTAATTACATGCACCATATTAATATTCTATCAATGAGTAGGTTCTAACTATAATTTTTTTTTTCAACAGTTGAATTTAGTCATGCAAATTGGTTGTACTTAATATGGTATAGCATCCTAAATATCAATAAGCTGTAAATATAAATTTTATTAAAATTTTTAAATTTTATTTTTATTATCTACCCGTTGCATCGCACGGGTCTCTACACTACTATAATATAATGAATTATAAGTTAAAAGTACACGTGACATTATTTAGATGAGGTGGGGCGGGAATGGGGGCAGGCGGGAGTGGGGTCGGCGCCCACTCTTTTTTTTTCCATATATATATATATATATATATATATGTAGAGAGAGAGAGAGAGAGAGTCCGACTGGGCTACTATTCATAGCTCCACTGGCAGGTACACGTGGCACTCTTTAGGCGAGGTGAGGCGGGAACAGGGTTGGCGCCCGCTCTTTTTTTTTCATTTTTATTATTTATTTTATTTTTTTCTCTCTCCCTAATAATTTTGATAGGAGATTAGGTTTTTTTTTAATCTAATTTAATTCTTCTTTCTCATTAATATAAATTTTAATTTTAAAATATTTATACCTAAATATAAATTATACAATAAAAAATAAAAAAAAATTGATTGAGTTTGAACTAATTATTTATTTCAATAAATTTAGTTACGAAAATTATATGAAATATACTAACTAATTTATATCTATATAGCATAACGAATTGTGAGTTAAAGATATACATGGCACTGTTCAGGCGGTATGAGGTGGGGATGAATTGGGGGCAGGAGTAGGGGTTGGCGCCCACTCCTTTTTTTCCATTTTTATTATTTATTTTATTTTTTATCTCTCCCTAATAATTTTGATAGGGGATTAGGTCTTATTTTTAATCTAATTTGATTCTTCTTTCTCATCTATATAAATTTTAATTTTAAAATATTTATACTTATTTTTTATATAACATAATGAATTACTAGTGTAGTAACCCACTCGATGCGACGGATAGATAATTGAAAAAAATAGAAAACATCGACAAAAA
The DNA here is from genome assembly GCF_001540865.1 of Ananas comosus. NCBI lineage: Eukaryota > Viridiplantae > Streptophyta > Magnoliopsida > Poales > Bromeliaceae > Ananas > Ananas comosus. The sequence continues at coordinate 4,354,977 of NC_033634.1, read as the reverse complement.
AAAAGGAAACGTTGATGAAAAAAATGATGATAAGAGATGAGATTTATCTTGCTGATGAATAAAGATAACAGCCGAAGGAAGAGGAAGAAAAAGGACTTGTGCAGGTTCGGGATGAAATCTACACTCAACAATGAAGAAATAGAATCCACACTCAACAATGAAGGAAAAATTGCCATATGGCAACTTGAGAAGAAATAATGTATAGATATAAAGGTATAAATGAGTTAAAGATACACGTGGAACTATTTAGGCGAGGTGGGGCAGGAATGGGGCTAGAGTGGGGTTGGCGCACACTCTTTTGTTTTCCATTTTTATTGTTCAGTTTATTTTTTATTCTCTCCCTAATAATTTTGATAGGGATTAGGTCTTTTTTAATCTAATTTGATTCTTCTTTGTCGTGAATATAAATTTTAATTTTAAAATATTTATACTTAAATATAAATTGTATAGTTAAAAATAAAAAAAAGATTGATTCAGTTTGAACTAATTACTTATTTTAATAAATTTAATTACGAAAATTGCATGAAATATACTAACTAAATTTGTAAAACTAAACAATGCCTTCAAATTTTGAAGTCAAAGTACAATTAACTGACTTAAACCTAACATATTAAAAGGTTGGATAGTAAAAACAAAATTTTGAAATGTTAAATAGCTAATTCAAAATAGTTTATTGTTCAAAAAAATTCTATATGTTTTTATTTTGATTTTAATATTAAACTGCAATACAATCTATACTAATCTATGAATCCCCAATATCTTGCTGACATAGTGTTACCTCCTTCTTTCAAAACTGCTCTCTTTCATCTCCCAACCTCCTAAAGCCCTCATCTTCAAAACTGCTCCCTCCTTATCTCCCAATAAAACCACAATTGAATGCATATAATTGCACCAAAACTATTCCCTCTCATCTCCCAACCTCCGAAACCCCTCATCTTCCAAAACCGTTCCCTCCTCATCTCCCAATAAAACCACAATTGAATGCATGTACTTCAACAAAATTTTATGGGATTATTGACCTTCCACTTGTTGAATTGAGAGCGCAATAGAATAAAAGGTTCGATTCCTTATAGCTCTACTTCTAGCAGTAGTTTTTCTTTTCGTTTTTCACATTTAATTTGTTGTTCGCTTGGAGCTTAGGAAAGCATTTTTGGGTGTTTTTTTTTTTTAATTTTTGGCACATTTTATGTTTTTTTTAATTCGTTCTAACTTCTTGAAAAGTTTCCTTTTGTTTCAGAGAGATGATTCTTTTTTGTCTTGAATGTTTGATATTTTTCCATATTATTATGGGGTTTTGCTCCTGAGAAGTTATTTTCAAGGGGTTTTTTATTATTGGTTTTTATTGTTGGTTTCTAATTTTCTTTAAATAAGCCTTAATAAACTGACACTAAATTGAACTGTAATAATTTGGGGTTATTATTCTTAGTGTATTATACAATGATTAAAATTCGGTGAATGCACATGTATATTATATATAATATATTATTATATATATATATATATATATATATAGTTATATATATATATATATTTATAATGCTCGGCGTTACTTTCATTATTGATTTTTTTAAAATTGTTATTGCGGTCAAAAAAGTAATCGGACGGAGAATATGTTATTGATTTGATAAAATGTCAATTAATTTTTTCAGTGTTCTCTTTAATTATTTTTATTTTCATTACATTTTGTCAACATTTTTTTATAATATCTATGTAACAATTTTTCTTCTCATATAATTCTTACTTTCTTTTTTTTCGGTTTCTTTCATTGCTTTTCGTTGAGTTGTGATTCTATTTTAAATATTTTTTAATGTGTTTTTTATATTATTAAGTCTAATCAAATATAGTTATTTTTTTTCTTTACATTCATATTTATTTATTTATTTTGTAAATTTTTATTAAAATATTTTTTCGCGCTGGATCGCGCGGGTCACTACACTAGTATTTATAATTTGATGAGTGATCACCTTCACATTTAAAGTCTTCTGAAATATTCAAAATATGATTACTTGACTTTTAATTTTAACAATTAGACATTCTAAAATTTATTAGATAATTTAACAACCTCTTTTCTTGAATAAAATTATAAATTAAATAAAACTGGTTGATAGTTGATACTTAATTCTTTCTGTCTAAAATAAAAAGAAAATATAAAAAGAGTAAATTACGGTTTTGGTCCTCAAACTATATGACAGGTGACCTTTTAGTCCTAAACTTTAATGCTTCACAATTTTTGGATTACTTGCACATGACACTTTAGTAATCAAATTTTAATTACTTATAATTTTTTGCTCTAACTATGAGATATGATATTTTTATTTTCAACTTTTACTCTTGCTAGAAATATAAGTTATTATTTTTATAATTTTGTTTTTATTTTTTTTATTCTTTTTATACCTTTATTCTTATATATTTATTACAATAGCTGCTGCTTCTTCTTCAATTTCTTTTATTTTATTCTTTTTTAATTTTTTGACTTTTTTAATATTATTTGCTTGTTTATACAGAACAGATCCGTTGCAACGGGTTCCCTCACTGGTAGTTATATAATCTAAAGGCTCCTTTAGTATTGTACTTGTTTTCCATTTTTAANTTTTTGACTCTTTTTTTATTTTTTGACTTTTTTAATATTATTTGCTTGTTTATACAGAACAGATCCGTTGCAACGGGTTCCTTCACGGGTATCTAAAGGCTCCTTTAGTATTGTACTTGTTTTTCATTTTTAAAAAGTAAATTTGTGTTATTAAAATATATAGAAGTAGATAGTGGATTGCTTGCAATCCTTTTATACAAAAAAAAAAAAAACGTTTCTTCCAACCCATCAAATTATATAGAATATAGAATTAGTGTTTAAAAGATTGAAAAAAAAAACTAACAACTAAACCAAACAAAGACTAAGTAAATTATTTTTACGCACAACCAACAATGAGTCAATGATAGGTTGGGTTAAGAGAAAATCACTTTTATTTTAATTTAGCTAAGTTACATAACTTATAACGTGCCCAGTTAAAAAAAACTTTAAAAAACGTGCGGAATTCAAATTAAACTTTCATCCAAAAGGATTAATTAAGACAAGGGGCAAAGTGCGAAAAGTTGTATAATTTAGCTTACCTTTTTCGTATAGATCCCTGTAATTTTCATTTTCACAGAAAAGGACTCGAATGCATTGGCGACCGTAGCTTTCTTTCCGAGATTTTGAATACACAGACAAAGAAAACCGAAATAGAGTGGAATGGATTGTTCAACCACCATATACTTTTTTATATTGAATATAGGAAAGGAAAAGAAAAAAGGTTAAAACTCTAATTACCAAATAAAATCTGAATAGATTTACTCAATGGTACAAGAAGAGAGAACATATAAAAAAGAAAGTAAAGAGAAGATTAAAGAAGAAGAAGAAGAAGAAACCATGTGAAGTATCCGCGCAAACTATGTACTCTTACTGCATAAATCTCTTCCCACCACTATTTCCCCCAGCTTTAGGAATTCCATCGTGTTTATGTTTTTGTTCCCGTCTTTATCTGTACAGTAAACGTTTTGCGATCGCGGAAGCCCCCGAAGCACTTCGAGAACATAAAAAGAAGAATGGCTTGGAGGCTTTTTTTCCGTCGCAGTGTTTGAGCTCCCCTCCTACTTTACCCCAACAGCAGACCGATATCGCCTTTTTTCGCCTGCAAAGAGTGGAAGTAATCAGTAATATTTGAGAACTTAGTTTGACGAGGCTCAAACGCAGGAAACCTCAATAATCTTCTTGCAGATCTTCTAGTTTAGAGGGGGCATATTTAAACTACAATCAAGAGGGTTTTCATGGGTTTTCTGCAACATGGCTAAAATCTGATCTTCCGTCAATAAAAGTGCAGAATATTTTCCACCACAAGAGAATATGATTATAGAACAAAACTAGTTGGCCTAGAAGCACTTACGACGCTACAGCTTAATGAATGGAGAGGTGACACAGGATAATAAAAATAACTAAAAGTTAAACAATGCAACAAAAACCAGTGAGCATCATTTATAAGTTAGATGGCGACGAAAAAAAATAAGAGACAGAAAATCATCGAATATAAATCACTTGATAATCAGAAACATAGCCATTGAGAATTTACAAGACAATCAGATCTTCTCTTGCCAACACTAAGAAACGCTACTCAGATGCGAATAGAAGTTAACACGGAGGGGGGCACAAGTGTCATCTGTAGAGCCAGCGAAACAGCCTGAGCTCAAGCGCGGCAGAATAACAGCCCCACCTAGCGGCAATCAAGACCTATTCTTCCAAATAAAAAATAGTCCAGATTCAAAGTCGAAGGCTGTCCGTCCGATTGAAGGGCTACATAGTGAGTCCTGTTACTACATCTTTTAGGCAAAAAACATCTGCCCCTACAAAAGTGGGAGTCACAAATTAAACAAACATCATGCTCTCCTACTATATGATTTTGTCTGCTGCTATTGAACGCGCAAAATGCGTGCGTATATAGATCTACTTCGCTCGACAGGTCCCATCCACGCAATCATGAACCATATGAACCAAAAAATCCACATGGTATCCCATTCCTATGCATTTCCGTTACATAAAAAGGATTCTTTGATTCCTCATCATTGTACATCTTTCTACGCTAATAATTTCCTTGCTCAAAAAGCATGGAACATGCATGACAAAAGAGGTCGGAGGGTGGCATAGAATTTCATTCAAATGGGAATGGTGCATATGCATGTTGACAAAGTACTGAAGGGAGAAATTCCAATAAATGAAAGCAAGGAAAAAAAAAGGAAAAAAAAGGAAACAAATAGGATGCATGTTATGCTGATCTGAAAGACCCATGGACATTTCAATAAGTACATAGATTTCCACAAATTGAACCGATTAAAGCACAGTAGCTCCTAGAAATGCCATAAGCAGCAGCAGTTCTTTTTAATGATCAACCAATATGTAATAAAATAGAAAATACAAGCAAAAAGAACATTTTCAAACATCAATAAGAAGTTTGCGATCGACGGCAAGCATAAAACTGGTATTAAAATGAGAAATCAAAAACATGATTTTTTACATTCTCAATATAATAATTAGTGATATGAAAAGAAGAAATGGAAAACAAAAACGTAAAATGATCAGCTGACATACCGAGAAGCCATTGGAAAGAAGCTCAGAAATGAAGTACTAGAAAAACCACAGTTGTTAGCTGATGTCATTATTGGGCTTCACACCTAATTGCTTGGGTAGCTTCCTCAGAATTTCAGCTTCCCTAGCTATCTGAATATCAGAAGGCCAAAATATCTGATAGATAACTTTGAAAAGAAACCGAGGGAGCAACGCTATAATTGCTATAAGAATAATGCTGAGCCAGTAAGTCCTTGAACTAGCAAGATTATATATTGTCCTGCCACAGGTAAAATTAATGTAATTACTGATTCATTCTTTGCCATAAAATACATAAATTCAACAAGAATTTTGCATATAAATCTCTATAAAATCATCTATTTGCATATATATGTTTGTAAAATCTGAGTGACAGATTCTTACAAAACTAGCCTAATGTTAAGTTGGAAGGCCATCCAATTCACTGGGAAGTTGGTTTTGCTTTAAAAACAAATATCTAAAGACGGCCACTTCTATAAATACAAGGGTTGCAAACATAATAAAAAATATATTCAAGATTTCAAAAGTCATATATGCAAATTCAGAGTTTAAGAAGCTAAATATGTCAACATCTCTAGATAAAAAAGGAAAGGAGAAATCAATAAAAAAACTAACCAGTAGTTGGGGAAAACAGGAATGGAGTCTATGATCACCATGCACATAAAAGTAATAATAATTGAACCCCATATAGCAACATGAGTAATAAATACCCAACGCCGGATATCCATTGCCAAATGAACATTGACAAGAACAACTACCGCAAGAGTCCATAAACTACCCAGACTCCATATATCAATTGTGCTGTTTCTGTAGATGAAGAAAGGGACATAAAACAGAACAAGACTTTGCCACAATGTATCGAGCATTGTAATCCAAAAGAGTTGCTGGTTATAGCTCTCCTGCCTATGCCCGGCTTCATAAAGTTTTGGGTAATGGAGGAGTGTCTTATGGCTTAAATCTTTGTCGAGAATCCCAACCACAATAGTTGGCACAGATGTATAGATTACAGAATAGAAGACGCTGCTCCAATCCGTCAAAGCTTGAGTTGCTGAAAATGCGGTGCATAAGATATACCTGCATGTGAATGCCAGGGGTATAATTATGAATCACTTGCAGTATGGAATAATATTAACAAATAAATTTCTAAAATATGTTATTTAAGTTTCTAATCCCAACTAAATACGAAGGAGAAAAAAAAACTAGATTTAACAAGATTAATGCATACAAATTCAACCTAAAATTAGCTACAGCACAACCAGCTGGAATTTCTGTACGTTGTTTATCTTCTTCCTATAGGGCCAAATTGAGCAGTGATTGGTTTTTATTCTTATCTTTTTCTTCGAGTTCCTTTCTTTCATATTAAGTAATTAGGATTCATTGAAGCCCATAATGCAGCCATATGTTCAGCCTTTTTGAAAGACTTCGGTTAACTCTAAGAGTCGAACAAAAGATTGATTGGCTGCAGTGGATTAATCAAAATTTCGGCCTCAAAATGTCTCTAAGGGGACTCTAAGGAAAAAATAAAAGGCCATATGGACTGCTTTGAGGGCTAATAGTCAGCCGGGTTCTCTTTTGAACAAAAGAGCCCAACGTAAAACAAAAACATATTAATGCCTCATCAGTGAGAAACCTGAAAGGAAAGAAAAACAAGCATGTTAAATTCCGAAACAAGCTCTAAATACATAAGACTGAAGGTAATTCCAAAAAAAGTGATAAAAAAACAAAAGAAAAACGAATTTGAAGCACATGCTGTCCCATTCTGTAGCACTTAAAAGCAAAGTCATATGCATCCTTTTATGTTTCAAAAGCATATATTAAAATAATACAACACCAAGATTAATATCACTAGGGCATGACTTTATATGGTTACAGTGTGTACCAGAAGAGCATTAGAACAAATACAGCATTGCGGTAGAAGTTGTACAGGACCAAATAGCCAACGCGCTGGTAATTCCAGTGCCCGTGTACAAGAAGCAATCTTTTCAAAAAACGGAACTGCCCCATAGCAAAATCTGATGCCATCACAGCTTGCCGACCTTCCTGGCCGCATATCCCCACTCCAACATCAGCCATCTGGATCATTGAAACATCATTCGCTCCTACACAGGAAAAATGTATATTAAATTTGGAAAAATCTTGAAAACCCCATCATTTACAGTCTACAATTATATTACCAAATGTTCAAATGCCGGCATGTTTTCACTTTTGGACAAAACTTAAATTGGAATCACTCTTGTCCGGATGCGCCAGCTCTTTTTTTCCGCTATTTTGATATGCTACTTAAAAACGCCTATCATCATGCTCATTGCAAATACATGTTAAGAGAAGCTAAATTGTTTTCAGCAGTCATAAAACACAGTATTTCAATCAACATTTTTTAAACTGAAACGATCTGTCTACATACCCCAGTACCACGATCAGACTCAACAAATGGATTTTTTTCGTCCAAACAATGAAACAAATTCTCTTATTTAATATCCTTAATACCCTATGAACTTATGAAGAAACAACTCTGGATTTCATGCACCAATTATATATTCTAATTAAAAATCTGACAACACATATTCAGAATTGGTCATGATACTAATATAATTACAAAATAGCAAGCAAATCAACAAAACCTAGAATACAAGGAGCATTGAATTCAAAGATCAGATGTAAGGAGAATTTTTTTAAAAAAAAAGAGAAAAAAACCAAAATCCTACCATCTCCAATTGCTAGAGTCATGTCATTGGTCCTGCTTTTGATCAGATCAACTATTCCAGCTTTTTGCAAAGGAGCCACACGACAACAAAGCACAACCGCACAAGATGTTGCCAGATCAAACAACTAGAACACAAAAGTACATAATATTAGTCAATATGGTGGATGTGTAACTAGCAATGTAACAGTAAAGAATCTCGTGAAATACTGACTCAAAAATGTAAAAATATTACTGAGAATATAAAAGATTTAAATAAATGCCACACCTCTGACTCAAGATCTTTCTCTAATATATAGACAAGACTGGTCCCATCAATTATGAGTGCAAGTTGGGTATCAACTGTATCAGCAGCTGCTCCACTATATCTAAGACCATTTTCATGTATTGAACCATTGGAACTCAACTTAGGAGTGTCAAGATATTCTCTATTCAAGTCACTCTTCAGGTTAACAGTTCCATTTACATTCTCTGAAGACTTTATACAATATCTGGCTTTAGCATCAAGTAAAAGGCATCTGCACTCATCCTCGGAAGTACCATTTATAATAACTTGCTGCATACTTTGGGTCAGCAGCCGGCATGAGAGGCCTATTGATATTGCAGTCTCCTGCTTATCACCTGTTAAAACCCAAACCTTAATTCCTGCTTGCCTAAGAGATTCAATGGTTTCAGGAACACCATCTTGTAATTTATCTTCAATCCCAGTAGCCCCAAGAAGATTTAAATTGCACTCAATTAGGGCAGCAGTTTGGCGTAACTTCGCTGACCTGTCGGTGATAGAAGTGCTAGCTTCTTCATACTTCTCCTGCCATTCTGCAAACTCGGCATCAGTCAGATCCCTTGAACCAATTACTAGTGTTCGTAAGCCTTGTGACGAATAACCATAGAGATGGGTCTCTGTTGCATGTCTTATTTTGGCAGGTAAGGAATTACCATTAGTATTATCACACTTTTTGTCGAGAATACTTAGCATGGATGTATCGGCACCCTTCACAAGAACCTTTACAGCATTATTAGGAAGCCTTATGACCACAGACATTCTTTTTCTCACGCTATCAAATTCATGGAGACCAAGAACTTCTAACCTGGGTTGACCATGAAAGAGTTAATGAAAATTAATCAGAGCCTAGATACAATTAGAATGAGAATTGAAAATAAACAGTAAAATATGTTGAAAAGGCCTCATTTTCCACTCATAACAATTAGGTTCTGTTTGATTGAGGGACAATAGGGGAATGAATCAAATCAACCCTCTTATTCTGCAAAATGACTTGAAAAAGCATAGGGCTAAATTTAAGGATCAAACCAAGTTCATCTAGGATAACAGGAGACTACAATTCCACCAACACTTGAAATTCACAATTCTTCACTTTCAGCAATTTATCCCTCAATCATATAACCCTATTAGTATTTCAGAGAATAAGAAATTGACAGATAAGTGTAAAATTAGGTCTTTCTTTGTTATCCAATATTGGCAGGACAGCCAAGGAATAAAATAAGTATCAACTTTGGATCTGTTCCGGTCAAGGAAAGGCACGGCTCGGCGCACACCTTTTATATGTAGGCACAGGCTTATCAGCACGGGCAGCACAGGCCAAGCCGTGTTGACCGGCAAAATCCTTAGTTCCAGTCCTTTTAACTCAACAAAAAGTGCCATGATAAATCAGGAGGGATACAAAATGGAGCTAGAAATCTACCTCATCCTCTCACCATTAACAGCAATAACAATATGACCGGTCGTCCTCTCAAGAAGAGTGTATCCATAAGCAGCAGCAGCATTTACCAAAGCTAGCTCATCAGGAGACTCGCCCTGATAATGTATCGCTTCTACCTCATGGACTTCACTTGTTGAAGTAGGAGATGAACTCCGTGCACTCATTGGGATAACTGTGTTGCAAGCTGCCAAAGTAAGGAAAAAATCATGAGCGGCAAGTCTTTCCTCTTCAACCAGGTCTCTGTGCAATAGTGACACCAGGTCTGGGTCAACATCAATTTCAGACTTGAGCTTCTTTCTCTGTTCTCCAAGTAATCCTGCATGAGGAAGCGAAATAAGACTGCGCATCCCAGTTGCACAAAAAAAACAACAGTGTCTTCAGTCTAACAATATCATGCAAGGAAGTCATCAATTTGTTCAATACAGTTAAATTACTATCAGTATTATTTATAAAAGTCATATAGCATGCTTTAAGCATATGTTCATTTTTGAAAACAGAACAGCCATAAATGTTGATGGAGAACAACCTGATTTGACCCTCAAAAGGCAATACAGACCTGTACTAACAAGTCTAGTAAGATTTTATCATCAATATGAAAAGCTTGAATATAAAGTAATACTGTAAACATTGTATAAGTTAAACAACTATACAGCAAACACAGGGTAACCACTAGCATTAAGTTTAGCGTACAGGTATTTTTCACTGATAATATTGTACTTTCCTCTCTAAATCTCAAGCATGATATTTGTTAGAAAAAAGAGTTACTGATGCTCATGCAATCAACAATTAAATTAAAAAGACTACACCCCAAACATTTTATTCCAGGTTCAGCACGAGGTATTGAACGCCTCAATTCTACAGCAACACTCTCCATCAGTCAACCTTTGAATATCACAAAATGGACATAACATCTAAAGCAGCACTCTACAATATGTTGGTAGAAACCTATATCCAAATCCTTGAGCAAGAACATTGACCTTCTACTCAATCAATCTTCACATTATATGTATTCCTCACATACAGTTTTAAAACTAAAGGTAGCAAAGCCTCAATTGAAATGCAATACAAGGAATATAGAACAACTCAGAATAGACCTTGCCTGAGGTGTCTGTTTCATCAGATGGATGGCCAGTAACATGCAAGGAATTCCCATAATCCCTCCCATAAATGCTAGCCCTCCGAAATTCCATTTTATTTTCGGTCAATGTCCCTGTCTTATCAGAGAATATGTACTTGATCTGACCCAAGTCCTCATTGATATTCAAAGATCTGCATTGAAATCTTGAATCCGAAGTACCATCATACATTCGTCTATCTTCAATCATAAAATATGACTGCCCCAACCGAACCAGCTCCATTGTGATGTATAAAGATATAGGTATCATTATTTGGAAGATTATAACAGAGCTCAAAAAGGCAAAAAATATTTCCATAGCAAGACCGTAGTATTTGTAGTCCTTCCCATTCTCACGGCCATGTGTGAAGTACTTTTTTCTGTAGTATGGTAGAGTATCAAGCCGATCAGCGTGAATTTCAAGCCATAGCCCCATTCCAGTTGCCACAACCGCACACATCACAAAAAGAAAAACTGACAACCAAAGGGTTTCTCTGTTCATGTAGCTCTCCAACCTGCTTCTTTTAGAAGGCGATGCTGTACTGTTCAACATTGCTTTTGTTTCCTGACCAGCATAAACCACAACACCGATGACCCAATCTGTGTTCTTAAGCTGACAGCCACGTAAAACAATATTTGACTGGCCGAGGGGAATTCTCTGACCATTGAACTCCATGGTGGCCATAAATTCATAGATATTCCTATTAGGCTGCTCACACCTTATTAGCCCTGAGAAGGAACCCCCTTCAGTGACCATAGAAACAGTTTCCTGCCGAGCATATCTTGTCTTTAGGTTGGACTCACCGTCTAAATTCATAGTCTGTATATATGCTATTCCATTTGGATCGCTGGTCCCTAAAAGGACCATATCACAAGGTATTGTTTCATCAGAATGAATCTTCACCACCTCTCCAGCACATATCTTTTTCCATTTCTTCATTCTAAATTCGCCAGATTGCAGGACAAGGGCCTCTCGATTGTTTTCCTTCCTATCAGATCTATGCCGCCGCCAATCTTCATATCCATCCTTAATAGCAGTTACAAAGAGCACAAATAGTAGGGGAAACAAAGAGACTGTTCTCCCAAATACAGCCAAAGGAGGAAGCTGATTTAAAGCAGCAATGGCCAAGAAATACAAGTAAGCTAATCGGTGAAACTGAATGAATAGGTTTTTTGGCAGAAAAGTTATCAAGGTATATTTGCTTGTCCGTATCTCATTTCCTGTAAACTCATACTTATCATTTGTCCTCCTTGGGTCATTAATATATATGAATCTTGGATTGTCCTCTGACGTAAATGGATCTTCAAACTGTGTACTTTTGTGGCGGACCCGCTGAGATTTGTTCGGCTTCTCCTGCCCAACTGAAGCCATTGAAATTTCATGGGAAGAAGGAAAGCGCTGTAGATTCATCGAACCCCTGTATGCGAGCTGCGTATGTTCTTCGTCTTCTTCTGAGCATTCCAGTACAAAATGCTGAGAAAATTGAGAATCAGCCGAAAAGAAACGACTGGTTCTCCTGCTTGAAAATGAGTTCTCTATATTTCTCTGAGAACAGGTGCTATATCCAACAGAAATGGCTTCTCCTTCTTCATCAGCAAAGCTCACAGTACGACTGTGGCAGTACTCAAATTTGGGAGAAGACAACGAGCTGGAAGGGCAGAGACAGCCAAACGAACTAATGGTTGGTTGAGATTTTGATGATTCTGCTGCATAAGATGACGACAAGAGCAAAGGCTGGCCGGAAGTCATATATAACTGTCCAGCCCATGAATTTGAAAATTGAAGCTGCGCACCCTAATCATTCTTGAAATAAGGTCAAAATCGCAGTCAAAAGGAAACAACTTGCCCTGTTTATCTCAGCCAAAGCAGTTCAGCCAGAGACTGCTCAGTTGTCTTAAACCCATGCAACCTACATTCTTGGCATTTCCTACGACATTCTCACTTGAAAATGCGGTGATTATCGAATGATCTGAAGTTTTTTAGACCAGTTGCTAACTCCTGCCAAGAAAAGGATATGAGAAAGAACATTGGATCAGATCAATAACTTGAATCCTATATAGCTATGCCACTTTTCCTCTCTATTTTGCTATGTTTCAAAACATTTACCAGATTACATTGATACATCAAAATGTTCTCATTCCACCAATCTCAAATTACTGGAGAATTAGGTTCACATTTCCCCAAAATTATGTGCTTTCTTTCCCACAAACAAAAATATTTGATTGTTGACCAACTCTTCTAAGAAGAAACAAGGAAGCCAAATCGTAACAATAAAATAAATATCTATGTTTAGAATCTTAATTTTTACGATTACAATTCAATTACCTTACATCTTTCCGCAAACAATTCTAGAGAGACCGTGAAATGCATATAAAACAAACAAAATTCAGCCCAAATCCCCTCATTTAATGTAATAAAAATGGGATAAAAAAGATAGGTTATCAAATTAAAATAAGAAAAATACCTCTTCTGAAATCCTAATATACTCAAATTGCTTCTAATTCCGTTAACAAATCATTAATCCATAGATCTCACCCTCTCAAGCAACCATCGAAAGCACCATTACACAAAATCGAACCCCAAATAGCAAAAATCAACCTACCTTTACGAGATCGAGCACCGGAAAACCTCGGAAATACCAACCAAATCGAAACTATCGCCACACCACGCCCAAATCGTCTCAACAAGGCTCCCTGATCTCGCTAAGGATCGCTCCCACCGATTCCGATCCCGGTCGATCGATCGGAGGCTTCCTCCCCCCCCCCC
>NC_033634.1:4289790-4341541 GCF_001540865.1 Ananas comosus | reverse complement strand
CCCCCCCCCCCCCCCCCCCGCCGCAGCCCCCTCGCACCAGATCCAACGCGACTCCGCGGCTGATTCGGAGGCGAATCCGAGATCCGATCGGGCCTCTCTCCCCCTCGATCGTAGGAGAAGGTGCTAGTAGGGTTTCGAGAACGAGGCGTTCTCCCCGTTTCCCCTCTTTTTCCCCCCTGGAAGAGAAGCGAGATCGGAGGAGAGAGAGAGAAAGAGAGAGAGAGAGAGAGAGAGGGGAGAGAAAGGTGGGGGAAAGGGTGGAGGAGCGCGAATCACTTTCTCTCTCTCTCTCCAGGGAGGATTAATTTATACAGTACTCTGCTGTATTTTGCGCGAAATTCCGAAAATGCCCCTCCACCCAAAAAGAAGGTCAAAATTATTATTACGATCATAAAACTGTTGTGGGAGGACTCCGTAAGAATCGACAGGTGAAGCCTCTTTTAGAGAAAAAAAAAAAAAAGAAAAAAAAAAAGGAAAACTTCAAATACCATATGTGTCATGTAGTATTTTTTCACTTTAGTATTTTATAATTTAAAGTATATTAATTTAGTATTTTATAGTATTCAATAAATTTAAGTGGGTATCTAAAGTTTTTGGTATATAATTTAACACAATATTAACGAAGAAACTGACAAAATGAGAGAAATGAAACTACAAAACACTAAATTGATATACTTAATTTAAACCACATGATATTAAAATGAGAAAGTTTGAAACCACAAGGGTGGTATTTAAAGTTTACTCTTTTTATTTACAGACTTTAAAATATTAGAATTATAAAAATAATATTTAAAAAATTATTTATAAAATTAATTTTATATGGTGAATAATTTATTTTTAAATACGGTAAATTTTTACTATTTTTTAATCATGTTAAAATAAAATTAGTGTTTAATTTATATATTTTTCGAAGTTCCAGTGTGAAAAATATATGAAAACGATGAATAATTTATTATTTTCTAAATATGGTCAATTATTCGCTGCTTAAACTTAATTTTATAAATAAAAATTTGGAATATCTATTCCTATAATTAAAAGATTCTATAGAGTTAGTTATCCAAAAACCTCTATTTTAGATTTTCAATCTACATTGAAAACAGAATGTAAATTTTGACCTCATCAAGTTTTATATTATTAAAAATGAAAAAAAAATTGTAAACTGTGGGATAAAAGTGGTAATTTACATTTCTTTTTGGGTGTACAACTAATATTCTTTTATGTACTGAAAATATTCTTATATCAGAGGAGAAATGCTAAGTTTACAGCAAAAAAAAGAATTGTAATTCTTATAACCACTCATCCAAAAGCTGAATCTTATTTTCAATTTTTTCGATCAACGGCGCTTTTCCTAATTCCACCGTGTGGGCGCTATTTAATTAGATATAATTAAAAATATAGTGTAATTAAATACACATTTAATTAAAAATATAACAGTTATATATATATATATATATATATTGTTTGGTTTGTATGTGATAGAAAATGTTGGAACTCAAAATATTTTTTGTTTGGTCGTATGCAATTGAGAATTATAATTTTGAAATTTTTTCGTTGGCATGCATATATCCACCAGGAATTGATAGTAAAATTAATTCCAATATATATAAAAAAAATTAGGCTAATTTGCATAAAAAATCCACTAATTTTGCGCTTTTGCAAAAGTGGGCTACATTTTTAGTTTTTGCAGATTCGGGCCGAATTTTCAGAAGGATGACCAAACTACCCCTCTTTCAAAATTCATAAAAAATATATACTTTAAATGTCTAGAAAAATACAACTGCTAAGCCATTATGTATAAAACTTCTTGGAAATGACAACTGCTAAGCAATAATTATGTACATGTACCTTTCTTGTAAAACAAGAAACCTCATTCAAGAGAAAATAAAAAAAATAAAGATTAAGTAGTGCAACAATCTCTTCAAAATAGTGCAATATAGTCAATATCTGTATAAGTAGTGTAGCATATTCAATATCTCTTCAAAATAGTGCAATATCTGTATAAGTAGTGCAACATATGCATTGTTAATACACATTTTGCATAATTTTTACACTAAAATTACTGCACAGCTGTAGTATCATTACAGAAATAATATGAATATCTTAAAATCTACTAAAAATTATCAATATATGTACAAACGGTGCATTAATTTTAACCTATTTATACATTACTTTATCACCTTTACAGCCCATTTGTGTAAATGTTGCATCTATTTTCGAGAGAATGTGTGCACTCTTTTTTTTGAAAATAACATTTTATTTGCATATCTTAACAATAAAGTGTAAAACTTCTTGAAAATTGACAAATGCTAAGCCACATAATTAACATGCACCTGTACCAGATTTCTCGTGAACGAGAAACTCATTGAAGAGAAAATAAAAAAATAAAGATTAATTAATCAAGATGAAAGAGTGGCAATACATCTCAATAGTGCAACAATCTCTTCAAAATAGTGCAATATCTGTATAAATAGTGCAACATATGCATTGTTAACTACACATTTTGCATGATTCTTTTAACTAAGTTACGTAGCAGTTTAGTATACTTACGCGAGAAATATATAATATATTTAAAATAAAAAACTACAATATATATAGAAAATTATACAATATATCGTAACAACGAGTGTATATTTTAACATTATTTATAGCATACTATTTTACACCCCATTTGCTGTAATATTGCACTATTATAGCAGATTGCCTATTTCAGATGTGTTGCACATTTTCTTTTTGAAAGTTAAATTTAATTGCATATTAAATGAAGTGTAAACTCTTTGAAATGCACAACTGCTAAACCATATTCACAGTGCGATGTACCGTTTCCTCGTGGAAACGAGAAGCTCTCATTCAGAGAAAATAAAAAATAAGAATAAGTAAAACTAAGATGTAAGAGCTGGCAAACATTCCTCTCAAAAAGTGTAACAAGCTTTTCAAAATAGTGCAATATGTATACTAGTACGATACAACATATGCTTGTAGTTACCAAATTTTTATGATTTTTTACATAAATTAATTACATACAGTTTATTATATTGATCATAATTGCATAATTATTTTCGCGAAATATATATGAAACTGTAGTAATTTACGTGTAAAATATATAAAGGTATTAACAATGTGTATGTTGCCTACTTATACCAGATTACTGCACTATTTTGAAGAGCTGTTGCACTAGTTATGAGAGGATGTTGCACCTCTTTGCATCTTATCAATTAACTTCTTTATTTTTTTTATTTTCTTTGAATGAGGTTCTCGGTTTCACGAGAAAGCATACGTGTAATTTATGCGCTTAGCAATTGTCCATTTCCAAGAAGTTTACACTCTTCTTAATATGTAATGAATTTAATTTCAAAGAAAGAGTGGTACAAAACACCATCCTAAAAGGTGGCAAGTATTCTCTTATAAATAGCTGCAAGCATCTTACATACAATGTGCGGAAATACTTGTATACAATAGTATAATAATGCACCGTTGTACATATATTGTATAATTTTTTTATAATATTTGTATATATTATATTATTTCTGCGTATATACTAAACTGACGAACTTAAGAGTAAAATCAGCAAGAATGTATTCACACATGAATATGTTGCACTAAATTATACACGATATTGCACCTATTTTGTAAGAGATTGTTGCCACTTAAATTTGGATTCAGCAAATATTTGCATCTTTCATCAATTATTAATTAATTTTATTTTTTTTCTTTTCTCTTGAATGAGACCTTTCTCGTTTCAGAGAAAGGTACATGCATGTAATTTATGGCTTAGCAGTTGTCATTTCCAAAAAATTTGATACTTTATTTAATATGCAATGAAATTTAATTTTCAAAAAGAAAGAGTGCAACACACATCTAAATGGTGCAATATTCTCTCATAATAGTGCAACATTTACAGAAATGGTGTAAATATATGTATAAATAATGTAAAATATGTACCGTTTGTACATATATTGTATAATTTTTTATAATATATTGTAATATATTATATTATTTTTGTGTAATATACTAAACTATACGTAACTTAGTGTAAAAATCATGCAAAATATGTATTAACAATGCATATGTTGCACTATTTATACAGATATTGCACTATTTTGAAGAGATTGTTGCACTATTTGAGATGATATTGCACTCTTTCATCTTATTAATTATTCTTTATTTTTTTTATTTTCTCTTGAATGAGATTTCTCGTTTCACGAGAAAGGTACATGCATGTAATTATGGCTTAGTAATTGTCATTTCCAAGAAGTTTTATATTTTATTTAATATGCAATAAAATTTAATTTTCAAAAAGAAAGAGTGCAACACACATCTAAATGGTGCAACATTCTCTCATAATAGTGCAATATTTACACAAATGGTGTAAATATCTATACAAATAGTGTAAAATATGCACCGTTTGTACATATATTGTATAATTTTTATAGTATGTTGTAATATAATATATTATTTTCGCGTAATATACTAAACCGTGCGTAATTTAGTGTAAAAGTCATACAAAATATTTATTAACAATGCATATGTTGCATTATTTATACAGATATTGCACTATTTTGAAGAGCTTGTTGCACTATTTGAAAGGATGTTGCACTCTTTCATTTTATTAATTATTCTTTATTCTTTTTATTTTTTCTTGAATGAGATTTCTTGTTTCACGAGAAAGGTACATGCATGTAATTATGGTTTAGCAGTTGTCATTTCCAAGAAATTTTACACTTTATTTAATATGGAATGAAATTTAATTTTCAAAAAGAAAGAGTGTAACACACATCTAAATGGTGCAATATCCTCTCATAATAGTGTAACATTTACACAAATTGTGTAAATATCTGTACAAATAGTGTAAAATATGCACCGTTTATACATATATTGTATAATTTTTATAGTATGTTGTAATATTATATATTATTTTTTCGTAATATACTAAATTATGCGTAATTTAGTGTAAAAATTATGCAAAATGTGTATTAACAATGCATATGTTGCACTACTTATACAGATATTGCACTATTTTGAAGAGTTTGTTGCACTATTTGAGAGGATGTTGCACTCTTTTATCTTATTAATTATTCTTTTTTTTAATTTTCTCTTGAATGAGGTTTTTCGTTTCACGAGAAAGGTATATGTAATTATGACTTAGTAGTTGTTATTTCAAGAAGTTTTACACTTAGTGACTTAACAGTTATATTTTCTAGGCATTTAAAGCATATAATTTTTATGCATTTTGACAGAAGGGTAGTTTGGTCATCCTTCTGAAAATTCGGTCCGAATCTGCAAAAACTAAAAAGGTGGCCCACTTTTGCAAAAGCGCAAAATTAGTGGATTTTTTATGCAAATTGGCCAAAAAATTATTTAAAAAGTGATTAGAAATATATGTTTATTTTTTGTTTAAAATTTACCATCTCCAACTATCGTACTGAGGCTTCCTCAAGTAGTTTCCACTGTCAAATTAAATACAAAATTTTGAATTTATATATATAATTATAATTGCAGTGCAGTTATAATAATAATATACAGCCAAATAAGCTCTTAATTAATACGATACTGAAAATTCATATGAAACCTCAAAGGTTTCAAATTCGAATGCGAAATGAATCATACAACTCAGCTTACATTATCTCGATGAGATCTTTTGAAAGTGCTTCGTACTAAAAGTTGAACCCAGGAGACATGACTCCTCAATTGATGGTTTAGGATGGTCTAGGTTTTAAATGAGGTGTGAATTTATGTTGCATTGATGTCAACTTTGTTGTAGTCGAATTAATTTTCCTCCCTCCTTCTATTTTTGAAAATTATTACTTATAATGCGTAAACTTCAAATATCATTCATGTGATTTCGTATTTTTTTACTGTAGTATCTGACCTGTGGTTTAAAATGTATCAAGTTAATGTCCGGTGGTTTTATTTTTATCTTTTCGTCAGCTTTTTCGTTAATATTTCGTTAAATTATATACAAAAAAAACTTCATATATCCTATCTAGGTTTATCGAATATTCACTTTAGTACTCTTTGGTTTTAATTTTATCACTGATTTAACGAAAAAAAATTAGTAGAATCGATAATAAAAAGATAAAAATAAAACAACGGGACACTAAATTGATACACTTTAAACCATAGGATACTAAAGTGAGAAAGTGTGAAACTATAGGGTGGTATTTGAAGTTTTTCCTATTATAATTTTTTAAAAAATTTTAAAAAAATGATAAAACGAGCTGATTAATTTGTACTATGGATACAAGTTTTACACTTAATGTATGGAATATATCAGCCGCATTGCACTTTATTTTTACTTGGATAAGAATGTACGACACATTGCATGGACAATGGACCATTTTGAAAATATTTTCTTACCGTTTTAAACTTTGATTTTACTGCTTAATCTTTCAATTTATTTAATTTGAGTTAGTCAGTGACACTTGATTTTGAAATTTGAGTCTGTCTTTTTCTCTACAAGATTAGTTAGTATATTTTATATAAGTCTCGTAACTGTAAATTATTACAATAAATAATTAGCTTAAATTTTAAAGTCAACAAACCGTTAACTAACTCAGATAAAATAAATTGAAAGATTAGATAATAAAATCAAAATTTGAAAGGTTCAACAGCTATTTCATAAAAATTTATAGTTCAGATAAGTTCTATACGTTTTTATTTTTATTTTTTTTATGACAATCATCCCATGCCGAGCGTCCGCCAAATAAAAATGCTAAAATTTTTACTATAACAAAAAAAACTAAAATCACAATTTAAGATTTAATCTAGAATGAGTTTTCTAAAAGCTACTGCTTTAAAAATATTGTAAGAAGAAAAGTGAGAATTCTCATGTTTTAAAATTTTAATAAAATTTTAGTATTAAAATTAAAGAGCAATGACTTGTATATTTCTTAAAAGTTTCAGACTTTTTTATTTATCCTGCTTAGAAGACTAATGTAAAAAATAATAATAATAATAACGTTCTAAATTTGTTAGCTACGGTTGTTATTAATGTAAAATTACTATTTTGTCATTTTAAATATATCCTTCTACAGTCACCAACTTTTCTAATTTACTCTTAAATTAAAGATAAAAGAAGTATTTTAACTTTTTGCTCTTTCAAGTATATTCTTCTATCATCACCAACTTTTTTAGTTGCCTTTGATTTAAAGACAAAAGAGATATTTTGACTTGTTTTAAGTCTGGTAAAAATTTTAACTTTTTGCTCTTTCAAGTATATTCTTCTATATATATATAGTTGAGCTAGAATACTCTCAAAAGCACCATGAATGTGGTGCTTTTGAATTTTAGCTATTGGATGGAGAGATGTGAGGTTGAGATGATGGTGGTAGGTGGAATAGTGTTTGATCCAAAGACTATTAGTAATCAAGGAATAGATCTAAGAGCTAGAAACTTAAAAGCACCAAGGGGTGGTGCTTTTAAAGTATTTTAGCTCAATTCTCTCTCTCTCTCTCTCTCTCTCTATATATATATAGAATACGTCTCCCGTGCTTTCAAAAGTACGGAGGCCTCTGTACTTGTAAGTTGTTTTCGATGATAGAACATCCAATTTGACGATCGGCCCCGTTAGGCATAATCTATGCTATTGGAACTATCTAGAAACCAAATTTTATAATTTTTCGATATTATTTACCAAGCGATCACAGGGTCTCAAAAATGACTATTTTAACGGCTGATGTGGCACGTTTTTAAGTTCAACGGTGTAGAAGTATCCAAATCACATGAGACTTCAATAGAAAATTCTACTTAACATCAAGAGTAAGAACAATACTTCCGATTTGAAATTTGAGTCATTTATCACTGTTTTTATAAGATTTTTATTTTCAGCCGTTCTTTTTGAGGATACTCGTTCACTAGGCAAACGAAGTCAAAAAATTATGAAATTTGGTTTCTAAATAGTTCCAATAGTGTAGATCATGTTTAACAGAACAGATCGCTAAATCTGACGTCCCATCATTGAAAACAACTTAAAAGCACGGAGGCTTCCGTACTTTCGAAAGCATAGGAGCCTAGCTCTTTCTCTCTCTCTCTCTCTCTCTCTCTCTCTCTATATATATATATATATATATATATATAGAGCTAGGCTGGTATATTATCGGTAGTACGGATGCCTCCGTGCTACCAAGTTGTTTTCAATGATGCGGCTTCCAAATCGACGATTGACTCCGTTAGATTTGATCTACACTATTAAAAATATTTAGAACTTGAAATTTCATAATTTTTCGACATCATTTGGCTATGATCAAAGGGTTTCAAAATTGACAATTTAATGATAGGTATGTGACGCGTTTGTGAATTAACGGTGTAAAACAATCCAAATCTGATAAAATTTTTAAAGAAATTCTTTTCACTATTTAGAATAAGATCAGTACCTCTGATCTTAAATTAAAAATATTTTATCATCATTTTTTATGAGATTTTTATTTTCAGCCATTCATTTTTAGACTACCGTTTGATAGGTAAATGATGCTGAAAAATTATGAAATTTAGTTTTCAAATACTTTCAATAGCGTAAATCAGTCTAACGGAGCGCGATCGTTAATTTGGAAGCCGCATCATTGAAAACAACTTGGTAACACGGAGGCCTCCGTGCTACCGATAACTATACCAGCTACCTCCCTCTCTCTCTCTCTCTTCTCTCTCTCTCTCTCTCTCTCTCTCTCTCTCTCTCTCTCTCTCTCTCTCTTATATATATATATATATATATATATATATATATATATATATATATATATATATATAAGTCTCCTATACTGTCGAAAGTACGAAGATATCCGTGCTTGTAAGTTGTTTTCGATGATAAGACATCCGATTCAACGATCGGTTCGTTAAGTATAATCTACCATATTGGAACTATCTAGAAACCAATTTTATAATTTTTTGACATCATTTACAAAAGATCAAATGTCCTCAAAGTGACTATTTTAACGGCCAATGTGGCACGTTTTTAAGTTCAACGGTGTAGAAGTATCCAATTACATAAAATTTAATAGAAAATTCTACTTAGCATCAGTAGCAAGATCAATACTTCCAATTTAAAATTTAAGTCTTTATCACTATTTTTATGATATTTTTATTTTCAGCAGTTTATTTTGAATACTACTCGTTCACTAGACAAATGAAGTCAAAAAATTATGAAATTTGGTTTCTTAAATAGTTCCAATAGCGTAGATCAAGTTTAACGGAACGATCGCCAAATTGAATTTTTCATCATCGAAAACAACTTATAAGTACGGAGGTCTCCGTACTTTCGAAAGCATAGGAGCTAGCTCTCTCTCTCTCTCTCCTCTTTCTAATATATATATAGAGAGAGTTGGGCTGGAATGCTATCCAGGTAGCAACGGGCTTCGTTGCCATCCCATTTGTTTTCGAATGATAGAGCCTCCAAATCAACGATCGGCTCCGTTGAACATGATCTATACCACTTGAAGTGTTTAGAAATCAAATTTCAAATCTTTTCGACATCATTTGCCTAATGATCAAAGGGTTTCAAAATTTGTAATTTTAATGGTCGATATGAGGCGTTTTCTCGTTTAACGGCGTACAGATATCCGAATCAATTGAATTTTTGTTAGAAAATTCTTTAAACTATTTAAAACAAGATCTATACTCTTGATCTTGATTACAAGACTCCTATCATCATTTTTTAAAGAATATTCATTTTCAGCCATTCATTTTTGTGTCCACTCGATGGATGAGAGAATAATATCGAAAATGTATGAAATTTAATTTCTAAACACTTCAAGTGGTATAGATCATGTTCAACGATGCCGATTGCCGATTTGGAGGCTCCATCATCGAAAACAAATGGGTGGCAACAGAGCTCGTTTGCTACCGATAGTATTCTAGCTCAACTCTATATATATATATATATATATATATATATATATATATATTGTTAGATCTTTCACCTCAAAATCTGACCAGGAAGAAGAATATGCGGGGTAAATAGGTAATTTTAACGAAGCGTCTAAATTTGTAAATAATTTAGGCGGTAGGGGCACTTATGGTGTACGTGCAACGTGGAAAGAAGCCCCCTGTGTGACCCACAGACCCCGCCCATACGTTTTCAAAAAGAGGAAAATATTTCACGAACCCAAAAAAGTGCCCCCCCCCCATAGGGATTAGATAACTCTGTATAAAACTAACCTCAACTATCACTCATTTTGATTAAATTATCTAACTTTTTAAAAAAATTGATTTTAATATCATAGCTTTTAATTTTTTTGATTTGAACCGATTAGTGACTTAACCTCAAAATTTGAATTCGCCGATTATCTTTACTGATTTGATTAGTATATTTTATGTAATTTATATAAATATAAATTTATTTAAATAAGTGAATAGATTAAATTTTATATTCTAGAAGTTATCAAATCAAATAAATTAAAAGATTGGGTACTAAATTCAAATTTTTGAAAAATTAAATAGTTGAATAAAATATTCTACATATCACTATGCAGGAGGTGGGAATTATGATGAATGTTTGACAGATCGGGAAGGAGTCCCTGATCTTTCGCTTCATTTTCTTTACATATCGGTACAGATTCAGAATAGATTACTATGTATTGCATAGTAATCTTTTGATTTTAACAAATGCGGTCCTTAAATTTTATTATATAAGTAAACCAAATGAATTTTATAGATGAGGAGGAATCTACTTAATTATAAATTTTAATTTTTTAAATAAAAAATAAGTTAAGAATAACGAGTAATTGAATTAGAATCTGCCAATTTTTTCTTTTCATCTCTATAATTAAACCATACCTGTTTAACAACGAATAAACCAGTAATCTCGATCTATCCATACCCGTAAACTTTCTTATTGGAGCGAAGCAAAGCGATTGAAAAGTTCGGGTAAAATATTAGGTATCCGTATCCAATGACATTCTGATTGGAGAGTGGGTCCCGCGTCTACTAAGCCGATGTGCCACGTGGCAACGGGAGCCAAACAAAACAACGGAAACAAAGGAGCAAACCAAAAAAGACTCGTATAAGGAGGAGATGAGATTCTCAGATTCATCTCCAATTTAAAAAAATATAATGTTATTTTTTAGAATCTAATTTTTTAAATTTTATTATTAAAAATATTGATAATTTTTTGGATGACTATAAAATTGGCATGCTACAGAGAATTGGAGAATCCCCAATAAGACGTTGTTGACACGTGAGTTTATGTTATTTTAGCACGATTAAACGTACTGAATTTAATTATGCAAACTATAAATCATTTTGAATAAACTATTCAATCTTTTAAAATTTTAATTTTACTATCTATTTATTTTTATTATTTCATTTAAGTCATTCAGCGATAAAATTTGAACGTATTGTTTATTTTTACATAATTTAATTAGTAGACTACTTGCAATTCTAGCAGCTACGTACAAATTTATTAAGCTACAGTAATTAGCTTAAATTTTAAAGTTAAATTATTACTGATTGATTAAAATTAAATAAGTTAAAATTTTAATTAAATAATAAAATTAATATTTTGAAAGTCGAATTGTTAACTAAAATTATGAATAATAATGCAGATAAATAAATTCGTAAGCATTTTCACGTTTAAGCACGGAAGGGACAAATTTTACGACCATTATGCCGAGTATTTTAAGGATTGTGGAGGTGCGTCGGAAAGCGTGCGTGTCGTGCGTGCACGCACGGCATGCGTACGTGGAATCACGATTCACGACTAAAGGTTGGTAGAGAAGCGTTTTCTTTTTGCATACAAATCGATTGATTTTCGATTATTGTAAATTTAATATATCTTTTAGAATTTTATAGATTCGATTTAATTTTTTTTAAAAAATAATCTAACTATCTCTTTTTAAAATATATAAAAAAATATATGTATTAAATATTTTGAAAAATATAACCGACAAGTCATAATTATAGGTATCCTTTTCTTGTGAAATAAAATTCTCTAACATATAAATAATAAAAAACTTCAAATAATAAGAAAGAGTGTAATATTTTTTCAAAACAATACAATATTCTTTTCTAAATAGTATAATATTTATACAAATAGTGTAATATTTGCACAATTTATAAAACGTTGTATAATTTTTACACTATACTATAAATAATATAGTAGATTACATACAAAATAGTATAATATATAATAATATATTATAAGAATCATACAATATTTGTATAAATGATGGATATTGTGACACACCAATAAAGCTACATCGGATAGTTATGGTTAGATGTGGGAGTATATAAGCTTAATTGGGCTAAACATAATAACTGGGCTTAAGCATTTTGGGCCAGTGTTTTGGTCCAACGAATTATTATTACTAGCGGGTTGGGGCGTTACACATATGTTACATTATTTATACAAATATTGCACTACTTGTAAGTGATTGTTGCATTATTTGAAAAATAGTGCAACATTTACATAAATAGTATAAATATTTGTATAAATAGTGTAATATATACAACATTTATAAATATATTATATAATTTTCATAATATATTATACTGTTTGTACGAAATATACTATATTATTTATAATATAGTGTAAAAATTATACAATGTTATATAAATTGTGCAAATATTACATTATTTGCATAAGTATTGTACTTTGGAACGAAATGTTGCACACTTTCGGCTGGTGAACTGGCTTTGATACCAAATGTAACGACCCGACCTGCTAGCAATAATAACTCATTGGGCTCAACAACCGGCCCAAAATACTTAAGCCTAATTATTATGTGTAGCCTAGTTAAGCTTGTATACCCCCACATCTAACCATCTCTATCCAATGTAGGATTATTGGGGTGTCACAGTTACCTACCATTATTAGGCAAAATGGTGTTAGAGTAAAAGCCTATAAAAGTATACTGCTTTATTTTTTCTCAATGAAACTGCAGAAAATATATATCTTAACCATCTCATTGCACTATGAGCAATGTGATACTATTTACGAAAACAAGCAGACTATTTTCTATCGTTCATTCTCATTGCTCGTAAAGCAATCTCTTCACAATCCTAAAATCCAAAACAAAGCCTACCAAATACTATATTCTCCTTGATTTTTTTTTAGAGTAATATAGCATGCTATTCGCTTCATTTATTTTTTTTAAAAAAAACTTAGCTAAAAATATTAATCAACTAGAATTCGAACTTGGAACCTCGGGTACCGACCACTAAATAGCATGTTCAATTGATCATGCACATCAAAGTAAGTAACTAATATTTTTTTTTAAGAAAAAAAAGAGTAGGACACTCTCTCAGCCCATTTTGCATGCACTTGGGCTTTGTGCGGTCCATCAAGCCCACAAAGTCTGCAGACATGGGCTTCTACATTATCAATGGAAAAGAGATGTCAACCGGGCGGATTTTCAAAAACTTGAATCCGGACTGGACTACCTAATTCGAAATCCAAATCGGAATCCAAATCGGAATCCATCGGATTTTAAAAATCCCCATCCAAATTTGAACCTGACCAAAAATTCGAAACTCGAAAACTTGAACCTAAAATAGTTATTTCCTTTTACCATATTTCAAAACATATTACATTAAATCTAAATTTTTAAAATACAAATTCAAATATAACATCATACATTTAAATATATTATATAATATAAAATCAATTCGGATTCAAGTCTGGTTCGGATCAGATACATGCAAAATTCATACTCGAATCCAAATTCGTCGAATTTCCATTTTTTATACATGTATTCGAAATTATATCCATTTAGCATCAGGTAAATCCATCCTATTTTGGTTAAGGACTTAATAAAATTTTAGGTATACGTACCCATTGGCTTCCTTAAACCCGGGACCTTTCGGGTACCCTCTAGAGCTCTCTGTGGTCGAACTGCACAAATTAAAATATAGTATATAATTCTTAAATAAGATTAGGGAAAACTTCAAAAACCCTTCCTGTGGTTTCACACTTTTTCATTTTAGTACCCTGTGGTTTAAAGTCTATCAAGTTAGTACCCTGCGGTTTCTCACTTTATCACTTTAGTACCCTGTGGTTTAAAGTGTATCAAGTTAGTACCCTGTGGTTTTGCACTTTATCACTTTAGTACTCTGTGGTTTCACACGTTATCACTTAGTACCCTATAGTTTAAAAAACCACAGGGTACTAACTTGATACAAAATTAAAACCACAGGGTACTAAAGTGATAAAGTGCAAAACCACATGGTATTAACTTGATACACTTTAAATCACAGGGTACTAAAGTGATAAAGTGAGAAATCATAGGGTACTAACTTGATACATTTTAAACCACAGGGTACTAAAGTGAAAAAAATTGGAACCACAAGAGGGGTTTTTGAAGTTTTCTCGATAGATTAAGTTAAAAACATATTAAACTTATCTTAACTATAGACCATTTTGAGTTAGCTATCCAATTTTTTAAAAATTTTGATTTTACTATATAATCTTTCAGTTTGTTTGATTTTAATCAGTCAGTGGCATTTGACTTCAAAATTGGAATGTCTTGTTCACTGTTACAGATTTAGCTATTATACTTTATGCAATTCTTATAAACCATAATTTATTAAAGTGGTCTGTTCATTAGCTCCCATTTGTGGTGCACAATTTTGTGGAATGTAGGAAGTAATTAGCTTAAATTTTGAAGTCAAAATTCTGTTGACCGATTCGAATCAAACAAACTGAAAGGTTAAATAGTAAAATTAAAATTCTTAAAGGTTGGATAACCGATTCAAAATGGTCCATATTTTAGGTAAGTTCTATATATTTTTACCTAAGATTAATACACTAGGTTTACCCAAAAAAAAAAAAAAAAAAAAGGAACACAAAAGAACACAATATGATTAATTAGTATACTTAACTAAAATCACAACAAATCAATTCGAGCATCCACTAATATGTAAAAAAAAAAAAAGAAATTTAATACATTTCAATTCACAATTCGATTCAAATCAGTAACTTCTATATTTCCCCCCAAAAAAAGTGTTGGAAAATTTACTCACATCTAATAAATCTCTAATATCATTCAATTCTAGTGGCAAAACACTCAAAAAAATTTAAGGATCTTTCATTAAAAACTGCACAAATAATCGAAACATTAGTAAGTGATCTTCTTAGTGACTCAATTTGAAAATAGAAAAATGTATACAAAATGTACAACCAAAATATATGTTGTAGCAAAAGCGAAATAACACACACTATTTCGCTTTTGAGCTCATTTCAAAAGAAAAAAGAAAAATTAAAAGAACAATTAAATCTCGCGCGTACTTAGCACTGAGTTTTAAATAGTCTCACTGAATACAAACTTTATAAACAACTTAAAATGAGAGCTACATAAATTTAGACTCTGTGTGATCAATGAATCATCAACTAATCTAATCATATTCATATTTCGCGCTATATACACAGCTTAAGAGACAACAATTCTGATCAAATCCTATTTCTGCAGCCTATATATAACTTGCTTTTACGGGAAAAGAAAAGAGAAAAATTCTTCGACTATTCGTTAAATCAGTAAAAATTCACCTTCTCAATCTATTAATCGAGTCGTATTCGACTGTTTCGGTGTCAATAATCAATTAAAATGCCTTTTCCTTTCTCATCTTTCGCGCCTTTTTCCTTCACATGTACATTAGTACGACTTATTTGCTGATGATCTTGCGAGCCAATCACTTGCTTTCCCTCCCTTGTGCTCTTATCTATCAAATTTGAAGAGGAGTCCCTTAACACATGCTGCGCAATCTCAGCCTCAGTAGAGAAACTAATCCCGAAAGAGCGAGAATCGAATGCGTCGCTCCCTGTCCCGACGTCGACAGCGCTACTAACCTCGCTGTTTGGATGAGCGACGTCGTCAGGCGCGCGATGGCTCGAATGCGTTCCCTCTCTGTAAGAGAATGTGAGAATTTGCGAACAAGACCCGCATTTTAACTGACGCAGTTGTTTCTGTGATGCAAGAAGATCGGTCGGAAGCGTCAGCAACTTCGAACAATTGTGACAGATAACAAAAGGCGCACCCCCTAATACGGGCCGGAAATGTTCCTTAGGTTTGTGCATCCTCTCCCTCGAGTGATCACCGGAGCGAGACCCAAATTGCTTGCTTTGAGAATGTAAATTAGTCGACCGATGCGCGAAAATAGGATCTTGGGTGTATCTAAACATCCTAGGTGTGTTTACACTTGGTTGGTGTTTTGTAGTGATTTGTCGAGTTCGTATCCTCTCTTCTGCCGATTTGTCGAATAACTCATCCAATTCGTCTCTCAATTCGTCGACCTTGATCAATATCTTTTTCCGAAGGAGTCGAAGAGACATTTGCTTTGCATAATCCATGTTGACGCGTTCTTGAAGCCGATCCGAAGCCACTTTGCGTGTAAAAGCGCTTTTCGACAAGCGGTTATGATCTTTTGGAGCACGAACATCGCGATCATCATTAGCTGTCGATCTCTCACTGCGACTGCTCATGTTCATCCTGTCACTTAACCTTAAGCTTGGTTCCTCTTTCCGAGTAATCTTAGGGGATTTTTCTACCTGGTTGTTCAAGCATTCATCTTCTTCGACTTGAATTTTTCGATCCGGGTTTTCTCTCTTAGCATTCAGATCTCTTGTTTCTGTATCACTTTTTTGGCGCTCGGATGATTCGTCAGGCCGAGGAGTTTCAATTTTACGATCAGAAGAGCACAAATTCAGAGATCTCTCTTCGGTAATACCATCTTTAGAATCGGAACTGCGAGAGTTCATTTGCTTCTCCAAAGAGGAAACCTCAAAAGCGATACTCTCCGGAATTTTCTCAACCGATCCTACGGCATCAGTTTCTACGTCAGCAATTGAATGTTTAGCTGCATAAAAAGAAACAAAAAAATGGAAAAATAAGCTGCTGTACATCAGCAATTATTAGCATCTACAGTGAATTTTATCACCAGTAGAAAAATAAAAATAAAAATACCTCGAAGGGTTGCGCCACATCCGCCGCATTTGTACACAGGAACATTGGCAAATTCAGTAAGAAGATTACGGCATTTTGGGCATTTTACAAGTCGGAATCGAGCAGTCGCCTCGGCCATACTAAACGAATGGAACTAAGCGCGCGAGATCAAGTGAGAAGCTCGTAAAATAGTTTCGTTAGAGCGTATCTCTTATTGATCTACGCTGAAGTTGCGTCTCTGCACGACGAAACACAGAGCAAATGTAAATAGAATGATAGAGTAAAACTTATAGGCACAACAACTGCTACATTTTGCGTCGACTAAATTGCCTGAGCCTAAACAAGCTGAGACAAATAACATCCCAAATACAAACTCAAATGTCTCAGGTTAAATAGATCTCTGGAATTGGTGAGCTACAGAGCGCGAAAATAAAGCAACTGCACCATGGTGGCAGATACAGGAAAAGCAGAATATCTTTCAGAAAACATAGCAATCATAAATGTGACGAGTAAGGTGCGGAAAATCTTCTCGAAGGCGAAAACAGAGTAACAATGTAATCGGCATTTACGAAGTTAAACAGCGAAATCTCTTTAGTCTCTTTTTTTCTACAGAAAATCTACGAAAAGGAGTTAGGTGCATAGAGGATTGGTATGTACAATTAAGCCCGAACTTACAGAGTATCGACTTCGATTTTTGCGTTGGATAGGGTTCCAGTAACTACGTCAAGTACGGATTCAGAGTGAACGAAAATCATCTGAGCTCGGTGCAGGGGCCCAGATCAAGTTGACGGTTTTCGAACTTACGTTGTTTATTAGAGCATTATTGTGTTCTGCGCAATAATCAAACATGAAAGGGGATGTTGTTGTATGAGCTCAAACATGAAAGGGGAGAGTTTTTGGTGTTCATGTTGCAGTAGGTTTAGTCCCACATTGCGCAATAAACAAAAGATAGGTTAAATTTTCAGATTGGTGCAGGTTCCAGTGGCTGTGTTAGGTCCTAGGAAAACCAAATTGATATATCCTAGGAAAACCAAATTGATATACTTATACATAACAAAGACTAGGAAATAAAATAAAAGAAAAGAAAATAAAGAGTGCACATGGTAAGTAGGTAAAATATCAATTCAAAAATGGAAACAGAAGAGGAAATGGTACAAATCTATTGAACAAATAAATATATACTCATCAATCAATAGCAAGCAATAATAATTTTCAAAGGAGAGCATCACTGGAACTACTACTGTATATCAAGAGTTAGAAGCAAATTATTATTACTCACAAGTTCACTGATTGAATGAACCAAAGCTGTAAAAAGGTTAGGTAAAAAACGTACGCAACTTATCTGAACTATGAACCATTCATTTCGAAATTTTAATTTTACTACCCAGCATTTCAATTGTTTGATTCGAGACAGTTAATAACATTTTGACTTCAAAATTTAAATACGTCGTATTTTTCTTACAGGTTTAATTATTGTATTTCATGCAATTCTGGCAACTGTAAATTTATTGAAGTAAGCAATTAGTTTAAATTTTAGAGTCAAAGTGCCGATGACTGATTCGGACCAAACAAATTGAAAAGTTGAATAATAAAATCAAAATTCGAAAAGGTCGGATAGTTCACTCAAAACGGTGTATCATTCAGAAAAGTTCTTTACGTTTTTACAAAAATTTTACCAACAATTTAAGCGTTACGCAATAGAAATTGATTCAGAAATAGTATTTAACTCTTACCGATAACAATTTAACATTAGTGAGGGAGACAAACCAAGGAATTATTATTAAAGTAAATTAATTAAGGCCTAAAATCACAATCTCTTGATATATATATATATATATATATAGAATGAAAGAACATTGATATGGTCAAAGTAAGTTTATATATTGTCAGAGCAGATACATTGTATTTAACCATGAGTGCCGGGCAACAATAAAATTTGTTTGTCAATATCAATTCCTTAACGAAAAAAAAAAAAAAGAAGAAAAACCCAAAACCCAAATTCATTCAATAAAAGCACGAAGGAGGAACAAGTGACAAACCTTAATGGAGATAGAGAGAGTAAATTGCAAGGATATGTTTCTTCTTCTCCTTCTCTCTTGTAGCTTCTCAATGTCCTTCTCTCTGTGCTGAGTATACTTCTTGTCACCAAACAAAAACTAGTGAGAGAGAGAGAGAGAGAGAGAGAGAGTAGAGTAGAAACCTTAATGGGGAGAGAGAGAGAGAGAGTAGAGTAGAAACCTTAACAGAGAGAGAGAGAGAGAGAGAGAGAGAGATTAAATGCAAGGGAATATTTGTTCCTCTTCTCCTCCTCTCTTGCACCTTCTTAATGTCCTTTCCTCGACATTAATAAAGAGTAGAGAGAGAGAGAGAAACAAAAACTAGAGAGTGAGAGAGAGAGAGAGAGAGAGCGCTTAGAGTAGAGAAAGAAACGAAACTAAAGAGAGAGAGAGAGAGTAGATAGAGTAGAGAGAGAGAGAGAGAGAAACAAATTAAAACTAGTGAAAGAGAGTAGAATAGAGAGAGAGAGAGAGAGAGCAGTGACCACTTCTTCATGTTTGACATTTTTATACATGGGATGGGAACGAACGGGTCTCTTTTGCGACGCGGTTGAGAATCTATACCGAGTCAATGCCAGGTTAATCACAGACACACACGCGCGCACACGCACAAAAAAAGATTGGGAGTTGCGAGAATGCGTCAGACACGTGTGGCCCGCACATTCGGCCTCGGTCCCTTTCCCACGCGCCATATCCTTTCACACGTGCGACGCGTGCGAGGATATTTTTTTTGTATATGAAATCGCCGGTTGGGTCCCACACGTCCGTCCTATGGATTCTGATGATCTGGTTCTTGCTGCAACATGTGATGGTGTTTTGGTAAAAATATTATTTAGTTTGCTCGTAATTAACCTTTTAACCCAATTTGTTACGTAATCCAACACGAGGAGGAGGTTAGTGAGTTGAGATTTAGCCTAAATGAATTTGGATCAGAGACGAGTCTGTCGGACGACTAGTGCTAACTATTAATCCCAAAATTCGAACGATTAAAAATACACAAATCAATTTATTTAGCCCCAATTTGATTGGAATATAAGGGATGGATGTTGATATCCCGCTCTTTATACCCAAACAAACAAAATGAAATTGCTATCCCACTCTTTGACGGGATAACTCATAGGCCCTGTTTGGATACCTCTAAAAACGTAGATGGAATTGCTATCCCTGAAATAGGAAAAATGGAATTGCTATCCCACCCCTACTTAATTGTTAAATTTAAATATAAATTTTAAAAATTTATAATTTGTATTTTTAAGATTAAAATTTATAATTTTAAATTCTTAATTTTAAATTTTAAAATGTAAATTATAAATTTTAAATTGATATATTTAATTTTTAAAATTTAAACTTTAAAATTTTATATTTCTAAATTTAAATTCGATCTTAAATTTAAAATTTGAAATTGAAAATTTAGAACTTTGTATTTTCGAATTTGAGATTTTCAAATTCAAATTTTAATTTTAATTTTTTGAAATTTAAGAGTTATATATTTAAATTTAAAATTTTAAATATTAAATTTAAAAATTTTAATTCAAATATAATAAAGAGGGCAATACTATTATTTTCTATTTATAACCACCCACTATCCTTCTTATTCCACTTACTCCAACCAAAAACTATTTTGCTTGTATCTGGACTAAACTCAATACTCAACCGAATACAAAATTACTCTATACCCACCTTATACCTCATCTTATACCTATCTCTGGAACAACTAGTTTTTACTTGTACCTGAACCAAACAAAGCCTTAAAGCATACAGGCATAACGCTTACGGAATCTCGATTATGATTTCAACCAGTCTCACGTCACTTCGAACATGACTCAGTTTAATCTACTAGCCTCACATTATTGCAAACTTCGAACATGACTCAATCTAACTCAAGCTCATGCCATTTCGAACGAGACTCGATTTAATCTGGCCTCCCGCAATAGCACACGATGCTGGTCCACTTAAACCAACATGGCCAACCTACTTGATCCATTTATTTACTAAACAATTCTTGTTCAGATTGATCGGCCTAATTCACTTTATCCGATAACCCAGGGCACTAATAAAGCTTCAGGCTTTCGAGGCTAAGAATTATTTATTGTAAAGAAAACTTTTTAAGTTATTTATTTCATCCAACGCGTAAAAGAGTGAGAAAAATCTATTCATGAGCTGTTTTCAATTATCAGATTCATTGCATATGCAGAAACCAATTAACTGGGACCCATTACGAAATGGGCCGGATCGGGCCAGGCGCATAATTAGCTCCTACAAAAGCCCTTCAGAACTGTTACAACATTATTTAACTTATCAACAAAAGTGTATCTCATTAATTTTAGGGAATAAGCACAACACAAAGAGCTATACTATGACAAATATAAATATGTATATAGATATAGTTCCATAACATACCACCAGACTATTTCAACTACACATTAACCTATAACACAACATACCAGATGCAATGACAAAGCACTGAAAACAAGAAGGAGAATAAACAGAAAGTGCTTTTGCATGAAATTTATCCTGGACTAAAAAGCAGCTTCTCAAGAAGCTGCCACCAGAAGCCGCTTCTGCCCCTGCAGCAGCTGCCGTAGCTGTTGATAGCCGTCGCGGTAGTGCTCGAGGGAGAAGCAGAGCTGCCTTATGGCTTCTCGCTTCAGCTCTGCCCCGTCGGCGATTAGCACCTTCTGCCTCTCTACTTCCTCCTCCAGCTCGCCCACCCGCACTTTAAGATCTGTGCTGGATCGCTGCGCTGCCTCGATCTCCTCGATCAGCTTCGCATGCTCTAGATGCAGCTCGTTTAAGTGCTTGTCCAAAAGCCCAATCTTCTCGTTGCGAAGCCTTAGATCGCGATCGAGAGCGCCCGTCTGATCAACCAGCATGGATTTCTCGGTTTCCAGAATTGCAATTCGCGCGTTAAGAGAGCTGAGACTTCGGTTCAGTTCGGAGATGCGGCTGTCTCTCTCTAGACAAGCTTCATTCTTCTCTACATTAAGCAGTCTAAGCTCGCTCTCCTTCGTCGAAAGGTTAGCTTCGAGTAAAGCATTGGCTTGTGAGAGATTAAGCAGCTCCGAATCAAGAGCACCAACCTTATCTACTAGCATGGATTTTTCAGTTTCAAGCTCCTTGATTTTCATTTTAAGAGAATCGAGGGTATGATTTAGCTCGGAGATGCGGTTCTCTCTCTCTAGACATGATTCATCCTTCTCAGCTCTAAGTTGTTTAAGTTCACTTTCAGCCGTCGATAACTTGGATTCAAGTAATTCATTGGCTTGTGAGAGATTAAGCAATTTCAAATCAAAAGCCGACTTTTCCTGCAATAACTTTTCATAAGAGCTATCACTGTTGGCTTTTAAGTCCTGCATCACTTTTTCTAACTCCGCAACACGAGTTTCGAGCAGTGATTTTGCTCGCGAGACCTTTTCGAGTTCAGCTTTCAAGTCCTCGATAGTAGCTTCTAGCTTTTGGATTTCAGCTTTCAGAGTAGACTTCTCCTGTGAAAACCTTTCGGAAGAATCAACGAGTTCTTTTTTATATCTGTCAATTTCAGTATTGCAGTGTTTCAAATCGGACTCAAACTGCTTAGCTGCAGAAGCCATTGCGCCCTTTAAGTACTCGATTTCGTGCTTATGTGCTAATAATTCAGATTCCAATGCATCATGATTCCCATTTTCCAGATTTAGCCCGAATCTGTCGTTTTCAAGATGAGTTCTTTCCTCCAGTTTTTTCCGAAGAGAATTAACCTCTGCTTCTGAAAAAATCAGCTTATCCTTCGCAGTTGCAAGCTCAGCTTCCATCTCCGAAACTTTAGAAGTAAGCTCGGAATAGTCTCCCTTTTCCCCGAAACTGCATTGGCATTTCATATTCAGTTCCTCCTGCAACTGAAGCTTCACATTCAAATCACGAATCTCATCCTCTAATTCAAGAATCCTCTGATGAAGAGTATAAGAAATTCCATTGCCATTCTCTTTTCCGTCCGATTCAGCCTCGGAATCTGAAGAAGACGATGACCCATCACTTCCTTTTTTCGAAAGGTCCGAACTACCTCCCGAGCCGAGGAACACATCAAACCCTGCAGCTCTGGTTCTCAACTTTCGATGTGGCTGCTTCCTCTCTGGGGTGCGTTCCGGCGAGGGCGAATCAGAACCGAAATCTGAGCCGTTGATTGAGCCTTGAGATTGGAGCTCGGAGGGAAGGTTGCGGCGCAATTCGCCTGTCACATTATCGTACCGCTCGGCTAAGGCACGGTACATGCGATAAAAGTTTTCCACGTGCGAAACAAGCTCAGGGCGCCTTTGGTAATACATTTCAGCCTTTTTTGCAAAGGAGTCGCCTTCCTCTTCGATAAGTTTTAGCATCTCCTTGACTTGCTTATCCATTTCTGGTGAGGGAGTAACACAAGTTATTTTCAGAGTAGAATTTATGGAATGTAGAACCAGAAGTGCATATTTACTAGGGAGGCTTCTAGAACAGCTTCTCCACTCGAGAAGGCAAAAGATTACAAAAGTCAAGTGTTGGGCTAAAGACAAGTTTGGGGCTTTCGTTGAGGAGATTTAAATAAAAGAAATTATTAATGCTCTTCAATCAGCA
The DNA here is from genome assembly GCF_001540865.1 of Ananas comosus. NCBI lineage: Eukaryota > Viridiplantae > Streptophyta > Magnoliopsida > Poales > Bromeliaceae > Ananas > Ananas comosus. Next base: position 4,318,041 of record NC_033634.1, on the reverse strand, counting down.
CTTCTGCAAAAGCTCCGGTCGAGCCAAACTAACCAAATACCAACATTTATCACGATTTTATCGGGTTCGAAAATTCAAAAATGGTGCAAATTAATACATGAATATTGTTATATTATCATTAGCAATAATCACTATTACTTAAGTTTAGATTTCTAACCAAAGTACTATGTATGATAAGAGGATTTGGTCCCTCACCTTCAAGGTTTTCCGCAAGCCATTTTGAGTTTTTAGGGCTTATATGGCTGTCCCACCACCATGAATGTGATTTCTTAGAAACCATTCTCTTCATTTTTCAAAGCTTGCGAAGCTGACACCGAATACAGCTACAAAAATCTGGTAGTGAATCAAAAAGCAAACAATGAGAGAGTACAGATTTTAGCTATCAACATGTCAAGTAAAGATAAGATTTAGTGTCCGATGCACTATAGAAATAAACAGAACTAACAGCTATAAAGCAAAACAAAAGACCTTGAAACACAATCATCACCAAAAGAACTAATTTGGAACTCTCAATGGAATTTTTTTTCGGTTCAAGATACTAATGCATCAAATGGCAGAGAACATACAGATAAATGATAGTTGTCCTTTAACATTTATTTTGAATGAGGTGCACATTAAATGTCATGGGGACCAAATTTGAAAAAACGTCGATTTCATTTCTTGGCCAAGAAATATCCACACCCACTTAATTGTCCTTAAACATTCATTTTAAGCGAGAGGTACGCATCATCTGCTGAAGTAGATCGCTGAATACAATATAACTAGCATCGAGCGAATGTAGCCTGTTGCGAGGTTCAGTCAAAATTAAGCAAATTTTACTGTGAGAGGGTTTATATTAATAGGTGTTGAATCAAAACAGGTTCACAGAGGATATCCTATTTAAGGTCAACAAAGAATATCTGTTATTGCTACCAATAGGACTATGTATTAGTTCCTTTTACTTAATTACCCGTTTTCATTGGTACTTAAATTATGAGAATGTAAATTTTTTTGGGGGGGTCTCACTGCAACTAACATTTTTTTCCCCCAACTAAACCAGAACTTCTGCATAATAATAATAATAATAATAATAATAATGTAAAACCTATCAGTCCATCGAACAAAATCTTGTTTCATTCACACATTAGTTTGGATGGTTAAGTTCTCATAATTGCCAATAAAAGTATTGAGATTATTTAGGGTAAAAAAGGAACCAAAAATGAGCCAAATCGAAAGAACCACACACTTACTTCGAAAAAGAATTACCAAGATAATCTAACATAACAAAAGAAAAAAGAAGAAGAAGAAGAAGAAGCTAAATTCATTAAGCCCCAGTTACTTTTGTGTTGGCTACATATAACTCTCTTTCCAACCGTACAGCAAGGGCTATATTCTCTATGATCCAAGGATTTAAATATCGTGGCATGGGGTCGTGCAGAAAACTTGCCAATATGATACAACATGGTGTGTGCCGAGCTGTGTCAATGCGTGCCAGTCACAAAAAATTTTATGTGTGCTAACACATAATAGTATAAAATATTTATTTTCTTTAGCAACAAAATAATCTAACTGTTTATTATATATTTTTATCAAATCTTTTGAACTTTATTGAAAAAATTACTTATTAATTTAAAAAATAGAGAGTTTTGAGCTGTGCCATTGACATGAGGACTGTATCGTGCCATTATCTGGTTGGCATGATACAAAACGGTAGATACAGTCCGTGTTGATAGGCACTTAAATCCTTATTATGTTCTAATGCTAATATTTTGAGTTTCAATAGTTGTGCCTTGTCATTGCTTCTATCACATGGCACCTAAAAGTCAAACTAAATAATCTAACATGAAACAGGCCTCTTCAATCAATAAATAATCTCCCTATCCTATATCAACGCACCTATACTTGACAATACAATTAAAATTATTTCTTATTGTATCACCAATTATTCATCTCTACACTGTCATAAGGACTACACTCATCTTTGTACCTGTTCAAAGAGCCAGGACACACAGAACGTGGAGCAGCCTAGGAACCCACTGTTCATAGGATAAGCTAGTAAGGCCTTATGTAAGTTTAACGTAATTTGCACCCCAAAAAAGAAAAGGAAAAAGAAACTTTAAATTCTTTAGAACACACTTTATCCATTAAATCTGTAGGAGAAAAACCAAAAATTTACGCATAAAAAGGCAATCTGTTACGCATTCTTATTGCTTTATATTATTAATCATGTTAAGAGGTAAAATGAGACAAGCATGGAGGACGGGTTAAGGCCAAAATAAGTGGGGCCAATAATGTGTATTGTATCAAAAACCTAGATATTAAAAATAATGGTTAATTGCATACAACTCCCTATAAACATATTGAATAGTAGGTATATCCCTACAAGGTTCAACTTTTTATATCTATCCCTGCAAAAATCCTAATGTTTTCAAATATACCCCTGCTGTTAAGGTCCTTAGAAAAATACAATTAATCACAAGTAAAATACTTAAACCTGGTTAGTGAACGAGGTAAATTGACCTTTTTATCCCTCTTATATTATTTGTGATGGTAGAAAAAAAAGAAAACAATTGAAATTTTTTGAAAAGACATTTCTATATAATTCTAACAATTGGGCTTTTGGAGTGACATATTTGTGATGGTAAAAATATCATTTCACTTATCTTCTGTTAAAAATAAAGTGCTCTAACGATAACAAACCAGAGATCAAATATAAATATCACTAGACTTTTGTAGGGATAAATATGAAAAGTTGAATTTTGTAGGAATATATTTATTATTCGATATGTTTACAAGGGTTGCAAGAAATTAACCCTTAAAATAAAATGATGCATCAAGTATACACCAACAATTGGGCACAACCATGCAAATACCTATCATACAATTGAAAGAAACCTGGTAAACTAAACATGTGACAAAACCATGTGAACTGATCCAGTTATGTGAAGCAGTTTACATGATCAATGCATGGAAACAAATGGGCATTTTTGGTCAATGCAGTGAAGTAAATGGGCAGGATCCAGAGAACATGGTGAGTTCATACCCACCCCATATGGACACATGCAAGCACCAGAGCTCCAAACAATTATTAATATTTTTTCCCTCATAATAATTAGAAAAAAAAAATTCTTCTCTCAGGCTACTTCTATTTTTTAAGAAAGTATGGGAAATGAACACATCATGTACGCATACAACTACCCAATTGAATTTGTATTTAAGTCCATTTATTATGCCCCATTTCAATATGCTGTAGATTCAAAACATTATTATATTTTAACATTTCCTTTTGTCCTTTTCTCTCTCTTATCTCTTGTAAAGTAATTCCCTAGACCAGATATAGCTTGTTATCAATGAACCAAACCATTTAAATGGTAACACATGTGCCAAAAATGAGAAGTTTCTTTCATATTTATGCCTCTTCCTCCCTCCAATCTAAAACTACAATTTTCTTTTCACAAATATACCCTTACAAATATGCAAAATTATGTGAACGCCCGTGCAAAGTTACGCATATGATTTTGAACCTTTCAGTAGCAATAATATAATTTGGCATATTTGCATGGATTTATATATGTATATGGGTTTCTGTAAATAACCTAGATGGATCCGACACCTGGATTAAACCCGAATCCGTAAACAGACTTTTTTTTCAGAATGACACTATAAAATTTTTTAACTGGATAAATAACCTATGAAAATTTATTTTGACAAACTAACCTTTCTTTTGTGATGTAAACTAACCCTTCTTTTATAATGTAGGAGTCAAATTGAAATTTTTTCTTAAAAGGCTTAAAAGGCGGTGAATGATTCACTGTCTTTCGTTTATTTACTGTTCTTTTTATATCTTATATATAATTCTAACAACCACATAAGAATTTCAACAAATCACATATAATCTNGAATTTTATCAAATTCATTGGTGATCTCGTCAAATTTAATATTTATAATAATTTTCTATATTTTAAGGGGTATGCATAGTATTTTAACTTTTGTAGTGGTATTTACAAAATTTATAAATTTTAAAGGACTACCGATGAAATTACCCAAAAAATAAAATAAAAAATATTACTTATATACCACAATCAGGGTGTACAAGTTACAACTCACCTATCTAATGGGTGGGAATAAATCGCTAGTCACATCAAGTGACTAGTGAAATCATCCCATCCATTAAATGGGTGAGATGTAAAATATACACTTTGATTGGGCTGTATATATGGCATTGCTCCAATAAAATTGGACCAGAACATGTAATTAATTGCACCGGTGATCCCAACCTTTATCTTTTTTTATTCATAACTTTTCTAGCACTTATGTTTGAGCTTTTTTTTTGCATTTAGACCTTAACAATTTTTTTTCACAAATAACCTCGTAAAATTTATATTTGTAAAAATTCACCCTATCTCTGCCACGTAGACGCCACGCAAGGGTCATGTGGGGTGTGAGATTTAAGTTGAAATACGGTGAATCATTTATCGTGTTCAAACACGATGAATGATTCTCCGTATTCAAGCGATTTATGCACGATCTCTCTCTCCCTCTCTCCCCGAGCTTTCCCTTATCTCTCTCTTTCTCTCTCTGCACTCCCTTCTCCGAGCTCTCTGCTTCCGCCGCCCGCCTCATCCCCTCTCCTTATCCTCCTACTCTTCCGCTATGCCTTCTCTGTTGTTGCCGCCGCCTCCCTCTCCACCGCCGCCTCCCCTCAACTGCCACCACAATGGCAGCAACCACTACCACCTTGCCAAATTCTTCGCCTACTTCCATAGTGGTTCCTTCCATAACCTCAAAGGTCTCATAAGGGACCCCACCATCACCGCCACCTCCACAGCGATATGTTGGTAGAAGGGGGAATACAGCAAACTATTCACTGTGTTTTGAATGCGGTGAATAGTTTGTCATGTTTAACTTAAACTTCATACCCAACATGGCGTTTGCAAGGCTCTCATGTGGCAGAGATAAGACCAATTTTATTTTTATAGGAATATTTGTAAAAAAAATTTATTAGGGGGCTAAATATAAAAAAAGTCCCTTATATTTTGCTACAATTTGGTCCAAATCGTTTAAGTTCTAGTTAATTTTAATAGAAGATTTTTGTAAGGACTGAGATTTTTGACAGTGCTACTAAACTCTCTGTTGATGATGTTTATGTGTGTAATTTAATTACATAAGCACTCGTCAAGTTTCGGGCGAAAATGAGCTAAAATGGAGAAGATACGCGACTTTTAGTTTTCACTTAAGTGAATAGTAACTCCGGTTTTCCGGGGAAGCCACGGAGTAGAGTTGGCTTCTGGCGCGTATCGGACTCCGTTCATATCAGTCCAATAGCTCGTTTCGACCGGATCAGCTGTTCTGGAACTAGTGGCGCTGACGGATTTTGAGTTTGACGCACGGATTTCGAGAAAATCCAAAAATACATGTTTTATATGTATTTGTGTGTGTGATTCCTTCTATTGGAAGAAGGTTGGATTTTGTNACCATTTAAATGGTAACACATGTGCCAAAAATGAGAAGTTTCTTTCATATTTATGCCTCTTCCTCCCTCCAATCTAAAACTACAATTTTCTTTTCACAAATATACCCTTACAAATATGCAAAATTATGTGAACGCCCGTGCAAAGTTACGCATATGATTTTGAACCTTTCAGTAGCAATAATATAATTTGGCATATTTGCATGGATTTATATATGTATATGGGTTTCTGTAAATAACCTAGATGGATCCGACACCTGGATTAAACCCGAATCCGTAAACAGACTTTTTTTTCAGAATGACACTATAAAATTTTTTAACTGGATAAATAACCTATGAAAATTTATTTTGACAAACTAACCTTTCTTTTGTGATGTAAACTAACCCTTCTTTTATAATGTAGGAGTCAAATTGAAATTTTTTCTTAAAAGGCTTAAAAGGCGGTGAATGATTCACTGTCTTTCGTTTATTTACTGTTCTTTTTATATCTTATATATAATTCTAACAACCACATAAGAATTTCAACAAATCACATATAATCTTAACAACCTAAAAATTCTAATAATCTATTCATATAATTCTAACAATCAAAAAAAAAATCTAATAACCCACGTATAAATCTAATAACCCACGTATAATCTTAACGACCTTACTTTTTTGTATTTTTTATATAATCAATGTATAATTCTAACAATCTTGCTTTTTTAATAGAAAATTATGAAGATGGTAAATAATTCACCGATTTTAAAAAAAATTATTCCAGCTGACTTAGCAAAAGAAGAGTTATTTTATGAAATATTTTTTTTTAGTAAACTTATTTAGCCAATTATAATATGCTTTATTAGGGTTATTTGGAAAAAAAAAAAAAAAAAAAAACCCTCCGTAGAGCCGATCAGGTCCAATCTAATGAAACTAGTGTGCTCGCGCGTTCTATAGGCATTAGGTTTATACGCTCTACCAACAAGTGAAATGACCTTAATACCCTTGGGCACGCCCTAACCTACGAAGTGGAGTGACCTTAATACCCCCTCATTTAATGAAAAGGCGCTTGTAATTAAAGCCGCGCCTTATCGACAATCCCCTGTGTAAATGTGAAATGACCATAATACCCTCATTAATGAAATGGACTTTCTAGTTAAAAGAACACGTCCTTTAAGGAGGTGGCTTCTACAGAGAGAAGTAGAGAGTTCCAGGAACTCCCCCCCCCCCTTTAAAATTGCACAAGGTACAAATGCACTGAGAAATTAACTATTTCATATTAATTAATTTATCCATTGTTTTATTTAATTAGAAGTTTTATTAAATTATAAATTTACTAATTACTGGTTTTTTTGTCGATTAGAGTCCCTAAAATCTAACAAAATCTTTTATTCGACTTGTAAAATTACTCAAATTTTTTTTTTACAAAAAAAATTAAATTAAAACATATGGGCATGTGTGTTTCTCTGTAAGTAATTTTTATTTTTTATTTGAACTGTAATTATTTTATTTTTTATTTAACTTACTACACATTAACATAAAATAATTAAAGAATTACAGTAATTAATTTTTTTAATCCCTTTTTCTTCTCTAATTTTTAAAATAATAATAAAATTACAGAGAAATTTAATTACATCAAATCAAATCAAACCACGAAAATAAACATTCACAATCGTAAACAGCTTTACCTCCTTTCATTTTCTCACTGAAAGGAACATCAACATAACTGAGATTGAAAAAAGAAATTAAAAGAACTTTTTAGAGAAAAACTGAGTTACTCTAACACGATTTGAATATCAAATGCTAAAAATAACAACAAAAATACTTTAAGAAATAACTTTTTGAAGAAAAAAACAACAAAAATCGCCTCGAAAAATGGATTAAAAAACCTATAAATAACACACCAAAGAGATCGAATCACTGTATAAACAAAATCAGCATCTAAATGTAGAACAAATTTTAAAAAAAAGCACAAAATATTACCAAATTTGGCGAAATTTATCACCAACTCTCGAATCCTACACGATCCCGCTTCGATCCACCGTTCGATTACTCGATCCAAGGGTCTCTACACGAAGAAAAAGGGCTAGAGAGAGAGAGAAGAGAGGGAGAGTTAGAGAGAGAAAGAGTACCCCAAAATGGGGACGCGAGGAGAGAGATAAAAACACTTCAAATCCTTCTTACCATGTGAGTGGGAGTTGGAGCCATTTATATAGCCGAGGCGAAATGACCAAATTACCCTTCTGAAAACTTTAATTATGGTAATTAACAGTGATTATTTAAGTGAATCTCGTGGATTTAATGATTAATTACGTAGTTTGACGCGAGTATTTGCGTTCATACACACACGCAGCGCACGCGGGGTGAGCCCAACGAAGTAATAATGGTTTGACTAAAAAAAAACGAAATTAAAAGAATTTTGAAATTTTGAAATAAAATAATAATGTTTAAAATATTTGAACATTTGGACCACGTCCACGTGTCAGCCGTTTGTGGCCCCTAATTTGGTGACCATCAAAATTTGAATTATTATTATTATTTTCTGCTGGATAAAATTTTTCGCTGATATAATAAGCCCTTTTATTTCAAGAAGTTTTGAATGCTGAATCTTCACAAATCTTCACATACCTCAATTTATCGTGTTATTATTTTCATCGTTGACTTGAGTGGAGTACAGCTGCCGAAGAGCCGAATATGAGTGAGGCGAGGTCGGCTCATGGTCACTCGTTTATTAAACGAACCGAACATAAATTCGCACGTTAAAATATTAAGCTAAAAAATTCAGCTTACGAGCTGGCTTATAAATAGCAAGTTAGATTCTCAGCCCTGTTAGTGGGTGAAAAGTTGAAAGCAAATTAAAAAATTAGAATTTTAATCTAATAATTAAAATTCACAAAATATAAATTAATTTCTTTATATTTTTGGATTGGTCTAAAATCCAAATAGTAAAAATTTATAATATATATAATGAGAGTTCTGCTGGGGTGCTTCTAATAGCACCAAGCAGTTTGTGCTATCAAGATTTTTATCATTAGATTTATCTCTTTGATCATTTCTATCTGTTATATCATACTATTCAACCAACCCACTTAATCCATATATATAGAATTATGTTGGAATGTTTTTAATAGCAACAAGTCATTGGTGCTATTAGAATTGGCCCTTGAATGAAGGGAATGGTGCTTGTAAACGCACCATACACTTGGTGTTTATAAATTTTTTACCGTTAAATCTACGATTTTGATTATTTTTAACCGTTAGATTATATTATTCAACCAACTACCCACTCAACCCTAAGGGCCCATATCATTCTAACCGCACATCTCTTAATCTAATGCCCAAAAATTTACAAGCACCAATTACTTGGTACTTTTAAAAACACGGGAGCTCAATTCTATATATATATAAGTATCAATAACTTGGTACTTTTAAAAGCATAGAGCTCAATTCTGTCTCTCTCTATATATATATATAGAACTAGGCTGGAATACTATCAATAGCACCAAGCTATTGGTGCTATTAGTATTTTAGCACTTGGATTGAGGAATGTCGGTTAGGATGATATGGACCCTCTAGGGTTGAGTGGGTGGTTGGTTGAATAGTATAATCTAATAGGTAAAAAAAATCAAAGGGTTAAATCTAACGGTGGAAAATTCGATTGCACCAAGCCCTTGATGCTATCGATAGTATCCCAACCGGACTATATATATATATAGTAGGGAGAGATAAAGAGCTCCATCTTCCAGTTTGTAGTCGGGTTTCAACTTGGATATGAATTTTTAAAATCTGTCAAATTCGAATTTGAATTTTCAGTTCGAATTTCGAGTTTAGGTTTTGAAAAACTTGCCCTGAGTCAGATCCGTTGACATCTCTAAACAGGATGCTGAATACCACACCAACATTCTCCCCCTTATCCATATGGCTGCAGCATGTAAAAAATCAAATCTATGACCTACTTTTTGTTGGTGTAGATTGTAATAGTGAAAGTGAGATTAGTGAATAGTTGTGTCTCTTCATAAAGTAGTGATTCTTATGAAAAGATTCGTCTTTTCATTTGATATAAAGACATGTCTCTTCACGAAGAAATGAACCTTTTGTGCAAGAATATATATTTTCGTTATTTGTGAAAGAGTATAATTTTAAAAGTTGAGTCCTTTCATCATAACCATTCATCTCCTATAAATAGGAGATGTTTGAAGGTTTCAAGGGTATCATAATCAATTCTTTCTCCTTCCTAATTTTTCATTGATTCTTAAGAGAGGAGTTCTTAAGGAAAAGTTTTCAAAAGTGTTGTTTGCAGTCTTTCGACGATCTTGTTGTATCCTGGAGGTGATTTGCTAGTAACCCAGCAGCATACATTCGAATGGGACAAATATCACCTTAAAGAAAGTGAACTTATATGCCTCAAAATCATAATTTATTTAATCTTCATTCATATTCCCCAACACTTTGCACCCCATGGGGATCACCAACACAACTATAATAACCAAAGTTACCAAACCTTACATGAGACAAAATGAAGAACCAATTCACCTTAAGGTTCTATTTAGATACATAAGTATCTTATTTCCAATGTATTTTTAATTTATTTAAAAAATTATAGTATTTGATAGATGAAAAGTATAATTAAACGTCTAGAATGGAATAACGTATTTTACTTTTTAGTTAATTTTTTTTAAAAAAATAAATCATCTTGTAGGTAAAATATATTATCCTTCAAAATAATAAATGACAAGATCTTTTCAAGAGGCAAAAATTTAAACTTTTTATCTTCAATTACACAAAAAAATTTTCATGCTGAATGAATTACTCAAAAATAATTTATTCCAACATTCAAATATGGCATAAAGAAAAAGATACAATGCTAATAAATCTCTTTTATGATTGACCCAATTCCGCCTTTATTACTTCCAAGCAAGATACTAAATAGCATTTCAATTGTTTGGAGAATACTATATTTTTTTTTTCTTTTTGTTGCAAAAATTTTTAAATTAGAGTTTTTAGTTTAGATACATTTATCTATCAAGCACGAGTTTTTAGTTTAGATACATTTATCTATCAAGCACTTAAGGGATGCAGCTGAGATAAAAAAAAATAAAAAAAAATTTCATATATGACCTTTCTCGTGACTAAAATTTTATAAATAGTCCTTTAAAAATCAAAATATCATGGATATTTTTCTAAATTTCAAAAATAATTATAAATATTTCTCTTCATAACCTTCCGTTAAAAAGTATCGTTATATATATTAAACTAGCTTTTCACCCGTGCGATGCACGGCTAATATAATAATATAAAACAATAAAAGTTATTACGTGATGATAAAAAAAATATTCTAATTAATATTATATTTTTTTAACAAATAAAAAAAAATACTATCAATCTTAATTATAGTACATATTAAAGTACACAAGCTAGAGANAAAAAAAAATTTAAACGCTTTTCCGCTGTGTTTCAAACTAAAAGGGGACCCCGGGGCGTGACAATTTTATGGGCTAAATTATATAAAACCCTCCTGTCAATACCCGCTTTTTCACTCCCCCCCCCATGTCATTTAAAAACCTACACTTTGCCCCTTGAAAAATGAAAAATGTGCACTTCACCCCCTTCCGTTAATGATCCGTTAGGGTTCCATTAAAAAATATTTTTTATGCCAAAAATACCTCTCCGCCCTCTTCTCTGTTCTTTCGCCTCCCTCCACCTCGCCGCCTCGCCGCCTCGCCCTCCTCCACTGCGTCGCCCTCACCCTCGCCCTCGCCCACATCCCCTTCGCCCTTCTCCGCCGCTCGCCCTCGCACGCCTCTCCATCTATGCCCACTCCGATCTCCTCCCTGTCATCGCCGAAATGGGGTTGCAACGCGAGTGCAGGAAGAGCGGGGGAGCATGTGGAGGAAAATGGAGTCGGAGCTGCGGTTGAGCGAGGCGCGAAGAACGGAAGAGGAGGGGCGACGGCTGAGCGAGGTTGGGGGAGAAGACGAAGATGGTGAGGACATTTTAGTCATTTTGTCACGGTGTACCCCCCTGTAAACATTTCTCATTTTTCAAGGGGGCAAAATGTAGGTTTTTAAATGACAGTGAGGGAAAGTGAAAAAGCGAGTATTGACAAGGAGGTTTTCTGTAATTTAGCCTATTTTATGCAAACTCTAATAAAATTTTATCTACTCATATAGATCACAATTATAGTATAATAGCATTCCATCAATCTCAGCAACGACTCATCCCAATTTTCGAAACGGAATGGCACCAAAAGAGATAATCAAACTCATACGCGAAGTCGAAATAGTCGTAGATGTGAAGAACGGCATAAAGGATCGTTAAATTGACCTTGATGTGATGAGCGTGCATACAGGAGTAGGGATGTCAATGGATGTGGATACCGAAATTTTATCCGAACCCGAATCCGAACGGAACGGATTTACCCTATGCTAAACGGATTTAGTCTCGGTTACGGATATAAAAAATAAAAACTCGACGGATTTAGATTCGAGTATGGATTTTATCTATATTCATACCAAATCCAAACCCGATTCGAACCTGAGTTGATTTTACATTATATAATGTATATAAATATTTAATATTATATTTATATTTATATTTTAAAAATTCAAGTTTAATATAATATTTTATTTTTTTTTTAGATAAAGGTAGCAAGCCACCTGCTTCATTCATTAAGCGAAATGAATTAAGCATACAAGGTGGAAGCAGCTAGGGCCTCCAAATTAGGGGAAAAGAAAATAAAGAAACAGGAACGAAAAAAAGGAAAAAGAAAAAAAGAAAAAAAAAAAAGGAAAGTAGCAAAAGAAAAAGGGGGCGAGTCAAAGAAAATCGATCCAAGATTTTGCAAGAAGTTTGATGCGTTCAAGAGCCCGAGTTGCATTTGGAGACGTCCCTTGGAAGATAATGTTATTCCTTTCAGTCCAGATAACCCACCAAATTGCTGCCAGTAATAACAGGCCTTTAGGTTTCTTCGTCGCGCCATGAAAGTTGGATATAGTAACCCAAAGGTCGCTTACATCACCTGAGTCCGTAGTGAAAACCTCAGGTGTTGCCACTGTGAGAAGAAGGTATCGGAAAAAAATGCAGTGGCAGAAAAGGTGGTCACAACATTCAACGGTGGTGGCACAGAAAACACCCAACCCTAGCAGTGACGAACGAATCAGTCAGTAGTCGGTCTTTGAGGAAGGCCGATTGTGTCGAGGTGATGATAGATGGCAGGGTGAGCGCTAGTCGGTTTGCGAGAACTTTGGAAATGATCTTTTGAACTCCATTGATGAGAAGTCATTAGCCTTGCGTGCTCCTTTAGTTTTGGGGAAAAGGTAGACGCAGGAGTAGTCAGTTGGTCCAGTAAAGAGTTTATTGTCCTGTAAATCTACAAAAATGCTGAAGATGTCCGCTTTGACTATCTCCCAGAACGTTTGGAAGAATATGAGTGGAAAGTTTAAAATATGATAAAGAGAATAATTATTTTGGATTTATATTTTTTGGTTCATATTTCGAATTTTTGGTTGGGTTCAGATGGATATGAATTTTTAAAATCCGTCAGATTTGAGTTCGGATTTGAATTTTTAAAAATTCGCCCTGAATTTGCTCGGTTGTATCCTTGTGCATGAGAATAGGTTAGATATCAAAGTGTTAAAGATTTATGCTATGAGGGATCAAGTAAGAATTTAAGTGAAGTGACATGAGATCATGCCGGAAACTTATTGGCACGGTACGATGCGGTGCGTGCCGGACTGTACCGATATGTGCTGGTCATTAAAAAATACATGTATAATGATATGAAGTATTTATTTCTTTAATAACAAAATATTATAACTATTTGTTATCTATCTTTATCAAATATTTTAAATTTTATTAAAAAAATTACTTACTAATTTAAAAAATAGAGAGTTTTAAGTTGTGTCATCGGTACGGAAGCTGTATCGTATTAATATCTTATTAGTACGATACGATACGAGAGATACGGTCCGTAACGATGAACGCTTAATCTTTTAAAACCACGGCTTTAATTATATAAAAAATTACATTGAATATTAAAATGAAAAATTGTGCAAAGATGGGAGACTAACAGTGCATTTAAACCATTAATTAATTAATCACCTTCTTAAGTACGAGGACATTAATGATTAATCCACCGAGGGGTAGTTCCGGTAATTGAACCACGGCGCCTCGTGAATCACGCCCACAAACGCGGGAGGGGTGGGGCCCACCAAGAAAAGGACAAACACGGGCGCGCGTGACAGGTGGACACGTGGCGAGAAATGGCGGGTGCGGGGGTTTTCGAAAATTTGAAATTTTTTTTAAAAAAAATAAAGTTTCGAGCCCGAGCCGAGTTTCGTCTTTCTTTCCGACATTGCCCTTCGCGTCGTCCGCTCAATGATGTTGGTTTTTGCGACTTTTGTTTGTAATTAGAGAGGGGTGGTGAGGGTATTATGGTAAAGGTGAAGCATGGGGAACACCAACCCGGCGGGAAAGAAGATAATTGGCTACGAGAAAGACAATGGCGGGGCCCACGAAATGGACGAATCACGTGACTAACCCGCTGCGTTGCCGCAATTTATCTATTAACCCGTATGAATACCTAATATTTGTTGACACGTGGCAAATTCTTCTTCACTCTTATTAGTATGTATTTTTTTTTTTTTTTTTTTCGTTCACCAAATCTTCAATATGTATTTTAACGGTACCATTAACCAACTTTTTAATTAGTGCATTTAAATCGTCCACTATCATCGATAATTTTATTATTTCTATCTACAATTATTCATCATGAACCTTTCTCTTTCCTCTTTCTCCATTATACTTTCAATTAATACAAACAGTCTCACTACCAAACTTCCAATTAGCATATTTAAATTGTCTCACTATCATCTATAATCCTAACATCTCTATCTCCAATTATTCATCATGACCTTTTTTCTTTTCTCCGCCGAACTTTTAATTCTTTATTTTTAATTTATTCATCAATTCTCTATTTTTCATATTTTACTATACACCATTGCCTCCTTCCCTCNTCTCTCTCTCTCTCTCTCTCTCTCTTCTCTAATGCACCCTTCTCCCCTCCACCGCAGTCGGAGGGATTGTCGTCGCCGTCACTACCACCATCGCCGAAGAAGGCATCTTCAGGCCCATATTCGCCGCCAACAGTGAGAGATCTTTGATGAATGTACCAAGTAAAATACACAAAAGAATGTTTAATATATTTTTATTACTGATTACTACTACGGTTTCTACCTCCTACAAAGCATGAGCCCTCTCACTAGTTTCACATGAAACCAAAATATTTTATTGATTTTCAAGAACATTTTCAAATATTTTAAAAATTTTAAAATTTAATAATAAGATTTGAAGTTTGGAAAAATATTCTGAAAATAGAGCAATAAATTTAAAATTTTTGAATAATAATTAAGAGCATATGAGAAAAAGTCCCATTAGGATAAATTCTTTTTTAATTGTTTATTTCATCTGTGATAAACTTCCAGTTGAAGCGAATTTTTTAGATGAGCTAGCATTTAGAGATTTCTTCTAATAATTATTTTAATAACTGTACAACTTAAGATTTTTTTAAAATTTTTTTGCAACTTGTTTGACCGTAAATAAATGACCTAAAAGTTGATTTTCCTATCATTAATATTTTATTATTTTCTTCTTGGCTCTTTGTTTTTTCTTACTTGACTTAGATTATCATATTTTGAGGAATTTGAGTTTCGACTAATGATAAAATTTCAATGAACCACTTAACGAGTAAAATTTTACCGTCAAAAACTACTTCACCACTCTCAACTTTTGATGAAATAAACACACTCTTGGTAGACCAGCGCAACCTTTATATTTATTACCCAAAAATTTAAGTGATAAAATTTTTTTTTAATTTTTTTATTACTTGTATATTCATTTGTCAAATAGTTATCACCAGTAAAGTTTTTTAGGAATATAACTTGAAGAGCAAATGAATATTTTTATAGGATTAATGTCTAGATTTAATATTAGACTAACATAACTTAACTCGAAAGATATATTGAAAAAACTTCGAATTTTAAAAGAATAAATTTCATCACTTAAATTTTTTAGAGATAAATATAAAAGTTAGGTACTTTAAAGCAAGGAGTATATAGGCAATTACTGTAATAGTAACTTATTAATCCTTTGTTGTACTAGGAAGATTAAACTAGTAAATTATAATAGATTAATTCTACGCTACTTTCATGAGGCAGATGTTTTATACTAGAGAGTCCGACTGAGATATTAGCGATAGCACGAAACATTTAGTGCTATCAAATTTTCTGCCGTTAGATTTACCTCTTTTATCATTTTTATCCGTTCAATTATTCTATTCAGCTAACCATCCACTCAACCCTAGAAGCTCAAATCATTTTAACCGCACATTTTTTAATCCAAAAATAGAAAACTTAATAGCACCAAGTCATTGATACTATTAATAAAATTGTTCTTCTTTTCCAATTTTAGGCATGCCCATCAACTTCAATAACTCAAATAAATAAAAATCTAATGCGGCATTAAATTAAGGCACAGTTTGAAACCGCAGAGAAAATGCACTACATATGACAAAAATATGCGACTTAAAATATTGTATACGTTTTTGTGAAAATATTATATTGTGCAGGTTGCAACCAATTGGTTATTGATACAACATTTGTGACTACACCGGAAAAAAAAAAAAAAAAAGAAAAAAAAAGTCTGTATATATTTTTATTCCAACTCTTTTTTGACCACCCAGTTTAGATAGCAATGAATACCAAAAAATAAAGAAAAGAAATAAGTTGAATGCTGGGAATTGTAACAATCCGATCCGTTAGTAATAATAACTCATTAGATTTAAACCATCCATCCAAAATACTTAAGCCCAGTAATTATTAATAGAGTGTGGGTCTTATATTCTTAATCAGAATATATTTTTTCTACGATATGGGACTATTAAGGTGCTACAAACTCTCCCTATTAGGGTATTTTAAACTCCGGCCGATCAAACTGATGTGGGACTATTGGGATGTTATAGACGCCCCATTGGGGTGTGTGGCCTTATATTCCTAATCAGAACATATTTTATTTTCTCCAATTTGGAACTATTGGGGTATTATAAACTCTCCCCATTGTAGTGTTTCGGACTACTATTGAAACCGATGTGGAACTATTGGAATGTTATAGACTCTCCTCAGAGGGGTATTATAGATTTTTTCCGTTTAGACTCTAGATCCTGATGTTCTCCTTAGGTTCAAACCTAAATCACAATCATATAGATCAAAATTATCAGACGATATAAGATTTCTAAAGGTAATTCTTGCAGGTTCAAAAAGTGGCTCTCACCGATCCCATGGCATAGCACTTTATCCCGCATGACATTTAACTCTCACACTTTCGACTGATATTCAGGTATAATACAAATTGTTACTAGGGTGCGTGACCTTATATTTCCAATTAGAATCTCTTTTCTATCCGATGTGACTATTATGACATTACAAAAATTCTCATGACACATGATAGGACCTACAGATACAAATCACGGTGTGTTTGTTTATAAGTGAGAGCCCGGGGCTGCAGCGACGAGTTTGTGAAACCGAAGTTCGCAGATGTTTGGAAATGATTGCCATTTAGACTTTGGCGGGTTCCGAACGCGCCAGCAACTTTCCGTACAGCGTGAACTCGCAACATCACGCCCTCCATGAGGGATGTCGAGTTCCTCCGCACATAGAAGGAATTCATTCCCATGCTTCGACGGAGTGTAGTTCGATGTCACCAAAACTCCCCCATTAGCCACAATATTCCATGGCAATTTGCCCCATTGCAGTACCAGTACCTGGTTTGCCCTAGAGCTCCCGGAAAGCACTGGTGCAGAAGTTCAACAAAATACAAATAGCCTTTTTTCATTAAAATAAGACTTAAACAACTCTATGCTGCAGCAGAAGCAGGGGCTCTAAATTGGAGCTACTGCTTCTGAGCCGAAAGTAAAATTTCAGCTTCCTATAACAGTAATTATGGACTTTTCATTTGCAGCTGGTGCGTCTCAGAAAACAACATGAAACTGCTCTCAAACAACATAGGAAGTAAACTTGGCTAGGACTCCATTTGGGATTGCAGAGAAACTATACTGCATAGTTAAAAATCACGATGAAAAAGTACTCCATTTGTCTCCATATGTAATGTCACGTTGCGGTGAATCACAGTAAATCAGTTACGATATATTCTCAGCAGTTCTATCGAGAAACAGAAAAGTATATCCTTATATGCTGTTGTCCCATCTCCTCTTCGCCCAATTGCGTTAGGAGCCCTCAACACCACTTGGACCTCAATACAACTTATTGACCGGTTTAAAATCACAAGCAGCCTATAGACCTTGACCCACTTAAACTTGATGCAGAAAATACCCACTACTTGTTTCAGTATAGCAACTAAACCCACAACTCCTGATTTGCCTAAAAAATAATTCGCTGTTTATCTGATGTTACTAAGTTTGATTTGGTGCAACAACTATCACCTACAGTGTTCAATTCAGTGATAAATAGTCATCAATGGAATAATAAATATTCTAACAATAGAAAATGAGTGAGTTCTTTAGCATCAAATCAAGCTTTATGTATCAGATTGAAGTAAGAAATAGGTTAGAGGATTACGATAATGGATCACATGGTAATAATAAGAAGGAAGTGGACTATAATGATTTTAACCCATTATAAAAGAAGAAAAAAAAAATTCTATTACACAAAATAGATATGCAATTGGATTGAAGCTATTACAAGTACCAATGAAAACAATCAAAACTTAGTAGAGATCAGCACTAACCAGAAATCTTCACTACAAATTTATATACATGAAAAAAAAAATATCTGGAAATTTGGTACCTTGTTAGTAATCCATAGGAAGGTCCCAATCATCATCATCTACATTTCTCATTCTCCTAAACTTGTCCCCGCTACGTCTCCTGAATCTGTAATACTCGCCACTCTGATCTCCATGTCCATGCTTATTTTGAGTGTCCCAGATACCCTACAACATAAGAAGGGTATGCAATTTCTTTAGTACAACAAACAAAAACAACAATTAAAAAAAAAAGAAAATCAAGCTTATCATGATTTTCACATAATTACTCAACATGATTTTCGAAGATTCAACTTCTATATGATTTCTGCAGTCTTACGTTCCTCCTAAAGAGGAGCAACACTTAATGAAAATAATCAACAAGAATTTCCCAGTCCATCAGATGCCTAGTACTCCTACAATCCAAAACTGCTCACAAAGAGAAACAATTTCTTAAAAAGATTAGGAAATATAATATAAACACAATTATTTAAATTCGAGAATTCCCCAAGGAAAAAAAAAAGGAATATATTAAGATCTCTGAGGTTTCCTTTTGCAATCACACCAATTCTGCTCTAAAATGCACTGCATATTTAGAAGCTATCTCCCAGCAATTTAAGCCGTAAAGTGTGAAAGTAACACTAACACTTGATTCGCTTCATAAAGATGGGATCGTATGCCTTATCAAAGTGCTTATTTCTAGCCAAATTCCATCATATTTTGCACTTTTCCAATTTAAGTTATTAAGTGGTAAACATCCTCTAGGGAACTTGTTCTCCACCCTATCCAACAAGATGTTGATATACAAACCTTTGTTATTCTTTGGACTCGAGAAACTGCATCATCATGCACTAAAATGGTGTCATTAAATACTTCAAGGATGTCTTCAACAAACAGGGAGTACGTACTCACCTGCAAAGGAGAAGTATTGTGGCAGAATGTCAAAAGCTAGCATGAGTTAACAAACTCACTTTTATAATAAAGGGCTTTTTTCATCAATTACCAAACTTGCAGGGATGATAGAAAAGCCAAAGGAGTCAAGCTCAAGCGACTCCACAGCCCCTGAATTTATGTTGAAAGTAAAGCCACGAACCTTTTAAGTAGAAAGGAAAATATTTAGGGACTAAAAATAGAAAAAGGAACAAATTTCGTTGGTTCACAAATATTATTGGAAATTTCACGACATATACGTTTGAAAACTAAACTCACCTTACCAACATTTTGCCGACCTGATGTTACAACATTGTATCCTACCTAACAAACAATAAATAGTAAGCATTTCTGATATAATTAAAACTACTAATTGCTTAAAACAAAAAAGATTTTTACATAAATTAGTCTGCAAGATTATCTATTTACGAATATAGCCCAACAAAAACTGAATAATTGTCTACACCCTTCAATAATTTGATTACACATATATCCTTAAACTTAAAAAAGCTCTCCTCTCTTAAAAACCTTTTTGTCATACAAAAGAAACTTCTCCCATGAATTGGGTGACTCCCAAGTCCCAACTTAGGAAGAGAATTCTGTAATAAATTACCCCTTCAAGTTCTATGCATAAAATTTTAATTTCAGAAAGTTTAGAAATGTAAATGGATGATTTTGTAAGGATATATGTAAAAGCCCCTAAATAAAAAGATTAGCCCAAGACATCTTGAGAAATTCAGAACAAATTTTGTTAATAGTAGGCAAAACATTACTCAACTAGAACTAAACCGACATACCAAACTATCTAGGCCGATCATCTTAAGTTCATTTTCTATCACACTCTCATCTTGGACAAGCACAACGTCCCCGACCTGCAAATTTACTATGATAAAAATATTTGGATATGCAAAAGTATATCAAAGTTAATGCAGTAAGAAACCGCTTGATAGATACTACATTATCTCAATATAGCAGACTAGAGAACAACAAAAAGATTAAAAAAGACAAAAGAAAAGAAAAAGAAATTCCACATGCAACAACTATAAGGAAAAAAAAGAACTAGAAAAAGGAAGGGAGAAAAGCATTCGGTGGTGTGGTCATGAGGGAAGAAATTCCAAAACAAGACAACAAATAATGCATTAAGTTGCTCTTATGAGGGAAGAAAATCCAAAACGTAACAACAAATAATGCATTAAGTTGCTCTTATGATTTATGACTTGTTTGGTAGTGTGAAACAACCGTTGTACTCTAAAAGCTTGTACTCTAAAAGCTTAAGCTTTTAGAGTACAACGGTTGTTTCACATGGTATTAGAGCAGGAGGTTCTGAGTTCGAGTCACGCCAGGCTCCTAGCATATTAATTTCCTCCCATTTAATTCAAAGCCCACGTCATGGGCCAACTAAAAAAGTTTCGAGCCCAAACGTGAGGGGGAGTGTTAAAAATAAAAATATATAAACACCGTTCTCTAATAGCTTAAGCTTTTAGAATACAACGGTTGTTTCACAGGTAGATCAACACTGAGTATGACCAGTAGAACTTGGTTTAAATATTACTATAGCCTAAATGCTAAACTAGAAATAAGACGACCAGGAGAAGTAAGATAACTCTCAGAAGAAAGAATGCTATTGCTGAATAGTCAATTAACCAAACAAATGCTCGAGCCAATTAAGTGCTTAAAATGCTAATAAGATATGTTTGCTATTTTTTGACAATTTGACACTCAACCGAAGCTAGCATTAATGAATAGTTGAAAAGGGTGATGCAGGTTCTTTTTCTAAATTTAACCTGTCAGAACCTTTGTTCCCCAGCTCGTAAAGTGTGTCTTGATCAATCAAATTTATTTCACAATAATGAAAGTCCGATCTCTGCTGCATTGCTTGTCGAAATATTTGTCCGCATAAAGTGGTTCAACTTACCAAACTCACCCCTCTGATGTATTTTAATATATCTATACTAGAGCAATTGTAAATCTGTGAGATGTAGGATAAACCAAACTATAAAGCCACCTATCTCGTCATACTTTAAACAATTGTACAATTAATAATAACTCAATACAGGAAGGTAGCAAGTGATCAACAATCCATGGAACAAGATGGTAACTATTCCTTTAGTGTCATAGACAAACTATTCAATCTGAATGATGCACAATTTTAATAGTTAGAAGTGCACTAGGAATGCCACTAGATAAATAAAGAGTCCAAAAAGAGAAATAGAGAGTACAGGAAAAAAAAAAGAAGAGGAAGAGTGGCTACACTATAATTAGTGTAATAAACATATATCTGAAAAAACTTTTACCTGATATATATCCTCAAGAAGGAACTTCTCAATTTCTCCCGAGAGCAAATTTGGCCTCACTTCCACTAAAGCTACAACCCACTGAAGTAAAATGCCAACACAAGAAAAATAAAGTCACCACTTCTGAAAGAGCAGACTATTATTACAACAAAGCATAAAACATGACTACTAGCAGAAGATCAAAATGTTACATATGAAATCCACTAAAGATAATAATAAAATGAAGAGTAAGATATTATAAAATCACCCCTCTTCTATACATGACAATAGAAATCACAAGCCATGCAAGAAGAAGCCTGCTGCGCACCCTTGTGACAAATTTCAAATAGGTTTATATTAAAAAGTTCAGATCTTGATAGCAGCCGAACAAGCAGATAGTGCAGATTCAACTCCGATGTGTATAGACATTATATTTCTCCAATAGAAGGAAATGATGAGTACTGCTACTTGAAAGGCCAAATGACTAGTTTAGTTTTAAAAGCATTATAAGCCAAATCCTGGTATGAATGATCTTGAATAAATGATCACATAGCAAAGAACTGAAATTCCACAGCTATCTCATCAGAAACTTAAAAAGGCCCTTATATAGGGAATAGTGTTGCTCAATGAAGTGTAGATTGATTAGTGTGCTATTAGAAGTACTACACTGAAACCGCCTAAACAGCTCATCTCTGCAGCAAAAATGGAAGAGCTCCTAATCGGAGCTTTTGCTCTCGGATCTCAAAATCAAATTTTTTTACTTCCCGCCACAATAAAAGCTTTAAACTATTCTATTTGCCAAACAATCCGGTAGATGCAGAAGCTCCAAATTCCAGCTTTAGAAATATTAAAAGCTCATTTCATCTCCCTGCCACAGCAAAAGCTTTAGACTTGCTATTTTTAACTAAAGCAGTAGCAAAACATGCACGAGTTGTTAGGCCAATGATTAAGGCAATTACCAATGTCGTATCGACCCAAAGCTGCGAGACGAATCCCAAGCTGCGCGCAGATCGAACGCTGATCACCTGCTTCGCCAGCAAGCTCGATCTCCTCATCATCCCCCTCCTCCCTCCCTTTGCCCTCGAACCCTCCGAATCGGAGGGAACCAACTCCCCCTCCCCCGTCTCCGCCCCCCTCTTCAGCTCGAGGAAATCGAAGCTCGAGGGCGCCACCGATCCAGCCGCTTCCTCGACGGATTCGCCGCTTCCCCGCTCTCGATCCGAGGGTTCGTCACCGCCGCCGCCGCCGCTCTCGGCGCTCGATGGGGCACGCGCGGCGGCGAATTTCGCCCCGGAGATGCGGAGAAACTGGGTAGAAAGGGATGGGCTAGGGTTGATTCGGGGATTGCGTAGGTTGAGATTGGGTGGGGATCGGAGGAGGAGGAGGAGGAGCGGCCTCCGAGCCAGGGTTCGGAAATCGCGCGGCGGCGGCGGCGGCCGCAGTGGCGCGCGGTCGCACATCGCGAAGCTCCGTGCGCACCCCCGGAGCCGACGATGGATATTAAGGCGAAAGTTTAGGCTAAATTACAAAATCCCCCTCAGCATACGACGTTACTTTAACCTGAACCCTCCCGCATTTTATTGCTACTTCAAATGTCAATTACAAACAGAACCCTCTAAAACTTCAAAATATTATTATTCATGTTCCTTTAAATCTAAAAAAATATTATTCTTACCCACATAAATCTACCACAAATATCCTCTAAACTACCAACACTAAAGCTTATCCTAAACCCTTTAATCTTTATATAATATAAGCACATCAAAAACACTTTATAATTTGAATCTATTTTATAAAATGGTACAACTATTAGAGCTTAGAGTTTATGGAAAAGTGTGACTCAACAAAGTTGGACCGCAATTCCCGTTGAATTCGATAATTTTTAAAATCAACGCGACAAAATTTTAAACGGTTATAATCTTTTGTTTGGATGTCGGTTTTCGACATACAATTCCAATTGGATAAATAGTTTTTGAAAGCTGCATATCATATTGTAAAGTTATTCCGTCCGAATTTGAGACTCAAATTCAACTCTTTTGACCTCCACTTTTACATTGTTAAATTATTTTTAAAAATTTTATTTTTTTTATTTGGAATCTAGTTATTTGACTATTTTTGGTTGATTTAAGTTTAGAAATATACCAGATTTGTTATTTTAGCATAGCTATTGTCAATTCAAAATTAATCAAACAGCACATATATATATATTTACATATATATTGAGAGAGATGATCTTCTATTTTCAACTCAAAATTTTTTATCTGCTTTTCTATTATTAATTTTTGTATAAAAATTTCAAAATAAATATTATTTTTTAAAATTTACATATGTACTTTAAATATTCAGATATCACAAAAATAACATTATATATTCCTCTCTCTCTCTCTCTCTCTCTCTCTTGACCCTTTTTCTCGCCCTCCCTCTCTCTCTCCGCTTCCTCCACACCAACTCCTAGTGTGGTGATGCTTCGTCCCCTTCTGCTACCTCACTACCTTCACCACCCTCATCCTCGACCCCGCCTTCAAATCCGGCCGCGCCGCCGCCCTCTCCGCGAACCGACCAATAACACTGCAAAAGCATTTTTATTCTCAAACAAAAGGAAAAAAAAAGAATTTTGCGATATCAATTAATTCAAAAAGAGACAAATAGGGGAAAAAATAACATCAGATGATCAGATTTATGCATGCATGCACGCATGCACGGAGGGTTTTACACTGTGAAAATACACACACAAGACAAGACGAACTTACAATTATATTACTATTACAAATCCCCATATTTTACGATGATATCACAAATCTTCTTAATTATTATTATTATTACGTAATTAAGTTCCACAAATAAATCGTATTAGTTTCTTCCTGAATCACTATTTCTTGATCGATCGAGCTAAACAATCGTCTCCACAACCGAGTTGCTGTAGTCCACGGACGCCGCCGCTGCCGCTGCCTTCTTCTTCTCCTCATCCTCGCCGTTGTTGTTGGTGCCGTTGGCGGCGTAAATCTGGTCGTCGCCGGAGATCTCCTCGAGCGAGCGGCCCCTCGTCTCCGGCACGAGGAAGGTGAAGAGGAAGCCGAGGAAGTTGACGGCGGCCAGCGCGATGAGCACATCGCGGACCTTGCGGCCGTCGCCGCCGACGGTGTAGTTCTGGATCCAGAAGGCGCCGACGACGGCCCCGGCCTTGCCGGCGGCGGCGGAGATGCCGTGGCACGTGGAGCGGAAGCGCGCGGGGAAGAGCTCGGCGGGGACGATGAAGGTGGTGCTGTTGGGGCCGAAGTTGGCGAAGAAGAAGGTCAGGCCGTAGAGCGCCGCGAACTCCCCTGGGTGGCCGCCGCAGAAGCCCGTCTTGGAGGTGGTGCACTGGTAGCCGCGGAGCTTCGTGTACAGCCCGCCCACGATCGCCATGAAGATCGACATCAGCAGGAAGCCGCCCAGCTGGATCACGAACCGCCCGATCCGGTCGATCAGGAACACAGTGAACCAATACCTGTGAATATGTATCTTGTCAGATCGTTGGCGCTAACTATTAATCCCAAAAGCTCAAATTAGTAAAAATACGTAATCAATTCACTTAAAGCATACAAATACAACGTCCACGAATCTCAATTGTAACTCGACCACTTCGAACGTGACTCAGCCTATCTAGCCTCACATCATTTCAAACGTGACTTGGCCTAACCTAGCCTTCCGTCACAGGATAGAATATTGGCCCATTTAAGCCAACATATGTCATATATATTCACATTAAATTTTTTAAGCGTCTTTTCTTGTAGTGTTTAAGTCTGTGCACGTACCCGGGGACGGTGGCGAAGAGGGCAACGAGGAACATGGACTTGGCGACCTCGTAGACCTCCTGGATCGCGTTCATCCGCGACGCCTTCGGGAGTATCCCGGCGGCCGAGTACACGTCCTTTTGCGTCAGGTTCATCGTGTAGAACGCCACGTCGAGCAGGAACCACGTCGTCGTCGTCCCCAGCAGGTGCATGCCGTGCCGCGCCGCAAACTCCTTAGAGAACAATCCGTACGGCTGGTTTTGCCTGTTCCACGACGGCGATGACGATAACGATGACGACTCCACCTGACCCCCCTCCCCCGCGGCGATGTCGGCGTCGAGCACCTTCCGCATGTCGGCTGCCGCCTTTGCGTGGTTGCCCTCGACCAGCGCGGTGAACCGCGCGGTCTCGGGCATCTTCATCCGCCAGTAGTAGGTCGCCGCCGCCGGCACCGCGCCTAGCATGAGCACGATCCGCCACACGAAGTCGCCCTGCCGTTGTGCCGACAGCGTCGGGCTCTGCTGGAACGACGGCGCATCGTACTTTATCAGAAATAGCTTCGAGATGGTCATGGCGACGAGGCCTGCAACGAGAATACCGAATCCCTGTATGTAGGGGTGTGCACAGATCAGATATGAATCACATAGCGGACGAAGAGGATGTAACATGTACACTCACTTTTAGAAGCATTCTCTTAAAGTTTGTATGCATGGATTTTAAAAGAAACCTAGCCTTAAAAGCTACATTTTTTTTTATGAGTACACAAATACAAAACTACCTAGATACCAAATATATTCACATTTGTTTCAATACACACCTAGAACAAACAAATAAGTTAATGAATCTATAGTTTTCTCTCAAAAGAATACATTGCCAAGGCTTTATTTGACAAGGAAATAACCATTTTTTTTAAAATGTTAATTCTATATAATTAGATATATTGGTGAGTAAAATTTTTTTTTTTTTATTATGGTTGTTTAGTTTGCAATTCATCTCAGCAGGATGAGGGCTAGTAATTGCTTTTAAAATAATTTTTTTTTGCCAAACACTTAAATACAAAATAACAACCAATCAAGAATATACACTCCCAAACTGATCTTAAATAAAATTTTGATCTTTAAAAAAGATAAAAAAAATCAACAACGTACAATACAAAACAAAGTCTGAAATTATAGCTCATATTATACTAATATATATATATATATATATATATATATATATATAAAAGGTCCGAACTCATATGTGCATGCATGCATAAAATATTTCTTCGGATTCAGATATAGATCGGATATAAAAAAATAGAAATGAATAAGAAAATTTTAAACCGGTGTATTTTGGCCGACTACCAACCTGCATGGCGAAGACGGCGGCGATGAACCCGCCGCGCGTGCGCTGGTTGGCGTACTCCGACATGATGACGGCGGAGAGGGGGTAGTCGCCGCCGATCCCGAACCCTAGCCAGAAGCGGAAGAAGCAGAGGGTCGCAACGACGGACTGCGGGGTCGAGCCGAGGGAGAGGCCGGAGGCGACGGCGCAGCCCACCATAGTCACTAGTGTGATGCCGTACACCTGAAGTCGCAGTCACAAGTTCGGCGTTCGGATTAAATTCGACATTTATTTAATAAAATTCAGTAATCGACAAAAAAAAAAATTGATATATTTAAATTTTAAACAAATAAAAAAACATTTATGTTTGTAATACTACTTTAAGATAAAAAGGGAAAAAAATCTAAAATAAGAAAATCATGAAAATTTGTTATTTATTTGGCATTGGCATATATACGTACGTACCCATTTGCAATTTATAACTGCATGGTCCAAAATGTAATGACCTTATAAAACTGAATGGCACTACAATAATTTTATTCTATTACATTAATAAAAATTATATTAAAATTAAATTATTGTAAAATTTATTTTATTTTAACAGTTTGTGCCGTTTTAATAATGTAAATTATATTAATTAGTTTTTCATTATTACAAGATTTATAGCAATTATTTACAAAGATTTCTACCTGATCAGTTATTTTATAAATAAATATAATTAATTATAATAATATTTATTATTTAAAAATAATGAATTTCTAGTGGTGGAGATTCAAGCTTCATTTGGGATTGCGGGGAGATTGCGTTACGTACGGTGAGAAAGTATGTTGAAAAAATATGATGTTTGTTTCCGCACGCAATATTGCTTTCCACATATCGCGATGAGTCAGTTACGATATATTTTCTGCGATCCCTCCGGAGAACACAGAAGCATATCCCTATATATGCTTTTTCCTCAACTCCATTTTATCTAATAGCGTTAGATAGGTCTCAATACCAAACTAAGCCTCATATTAATTTGACTTTATTACCATATTAGAAAAAATTAATTTTATTTAAAATAGCTGCAAAATATATTCAATAAATTAATTTAATTTAGGATCCTCTATTCAAATGTCTCAGCATTGAAAATGACTTGATAATGATAGCACACCAACCTATTTCTATACGATGGCTTCCGTGCTATCAAGTTGTTTTCAAATCTAAAACTTTTGAATTGATGATTGACTTTGTGAGATTTGATCTAAAATATTAAAATTATTTAGAAAATAAATTTCGTAATTTTTTTATATTAATTGCCTAGTAATAAAAAAATACTCAAAATTAAAGGATGAAAATAAAAACCTTATAAAAAGTAATGATATGACACTAAAATGGAAGAATTTTTTATTAAAATTTCACATATTTTGGATATTTTTATACCATTAAACTTATAAACAACTCACCACAATCATTAAAATAATTGATTTTATACTCATTGGAGCACAAGGTGAATTATACCCAAATATCACAAAATTTATTTCTAAATATTTCAAATATTCTAGATCCAGTTTAACAAAATCGATCATCGATTCTAAAGTTCTGGCATCGAAAACAACTTGAAAATGTATACAAAAGTCTACGTACTTTCGAAAGCATAGTAAAGTAGATGATATATGTATAAATATATTTTTAAGAAGGGATAATCATTTTTATACCTCTCAAAACT
>NC_033634.1:4202975-4288424 GCF_001540865.1 Ananas comosus | reverse complement strand
TATATATAGCCCTATTTTTGTGTTTCAAATATATCCCTTGTATAGTTCTCCTTCATTCAAAAATAATTCTGCTGTCAGTACCCGTTAAGTTATCTCGGATTAAATCCGGATTAAATTTCTAATAGAGTTAAAAAAAAAAAGTTCAAACATCTCTTTGCCCCTCAATTAAGAATAAATAAGAAAAGTTGAGGATGATAAAAGGGTACATTTGAAATATCAAAATAATAATTTTATAGAAACAACAGTTGTTCCTAACAGTTCGTTAAAAGAATCTAACTCTAGGAATATACTTGAAAAAAAACTTAGAACGTTAAAACGTTATTTTTAATATTAGCTTTCTAAACCAGATAAATAAGAAAATCTGAAACTTTTTAGAGATATATAAGTAATTACCCTTTTTAAGAAAAATTAAGAGTACGGTGACTATATATGTGCACATGTGCGTACTTTTTCAGAAGTATATAAATAAAAAAATCTGAAATTTTTCAAAGGTGTATAAATAATTGCCACTACAACAAATATTACACTTAAGGACACGTTAAACAATAACTAGTGACGCTTTAAAGTGTTAGTAAAAATAACCTTGATGCTTCTAAAAGCGTCAAATAAAGAGTCGTTAAGTAAACATCTCAGAATAAATATACCAACACTTTAATATAGTGTCGAAAATTTTTTATTAATATTTGATAAAAATATGTTTATTAACGACGCTTAATTGTAATGTCGACACCTACCAAATATTGAAGACGCTAGAAAAAAGTGTCTTTTAAAAAGCGTCATCTAAAACATATTTTGTTGTAGTGGTTCTTAAAAAGCGTCATCTAAAACATATTTTGTTCGAGTACAGGTCAGGAGAAATGAACACAGGTACGTACCTTCTTGCGGCCGAGGCGGTCGCCGAGCCAGCCGAAGAAGAGCTGGCCGGCGAGGGTGCCGCAGAGGGCGACGCCGGTGATGGCGTTGTTGACGTTGTCAGGCAGCTTCCCGGGTGCCTTGCCCGCCGGGTCCGGGTAGTAGAGCCTTCCGAGGAGCTTCGTCACCGCCGTGATGCAGAAGAGGTCGTACGCGTCCGTGAAGAACCCCATCCCCGCGATCACGATCGCCTTGAAGTGGTACACCTGCGTCTTCGCCGTGTCCAGCGCTGAGAACACCGCCTTCGTCGTCGTCGTCATCGTCGTCCCCGTCGACTGCACCATTTTTCTTTCTTTTTTTCTTTTTTTTTTTTTCTTCGTCCTACTACTCAGAAAAAATACTACGAGAGGTGGTGGCGAGAGAGAGAGAGAGAGAGAGAGAGATAGATAGATAGAGGGGGTGAGAGTTAGAGGTAGCTTGAGATTGCTGTGAGGGGATTTATTATTATTATTTTATTATTATTATTATTTATTATTATTATCATCAACACTATTGGATTGGTTTTAGGTTGTAACGACTTTGTGTTGTGTGTGGGGGGGTCGTTATAAGCAATGGTTTGGAGCCTCGACTATGCGTTTGAATAGTAAAAGGTTGTAGTGAAATTACAAATATGCCCCTGTACAAAGCATCTAGGTTTACGTATTTTATACGCTTCATGTATGCTACGTATAAGGGTTGAATTTTCTTTAAGCATGCGTATTATCCGTGCAGTCTTATATATAAAATATAATAGTACTAAAAATTCTCAAGCTGGCTATAATTATTTAGGCCGTGGCTAGACCTAAAAAGTTAAAACTATTAAGCGTGTTAGGCCTAATGTAGTCTTCGAATGAATGACCCCTAAAAATGGGACCATATATTTATACACGAATATACGTGTATCTTTTAATTTTACTTTTAAAGTTCGTATTTTTTATTTGTGCTCGTATATCTATTTATCTATCTATCTATCTATCTATCTATCTGTCTATAAAAATATATGAAAGGAGAGTATTTTTATCATATGTCATTCTCTCCTTAATCCTCCTCTTTTTTCTCCTCTTTACAAATATGAGAAATTGTACTACCTACACCAGGTCTATTAATATATCACATGAATCAGACCAATATTTTAATGATAAATATAGTAAAATCAAATCTAATCTTATAGATACAATGTAAATTATATAGAAAATCTATATATAAAAAAATCACTGAGTTTGAATTTTTCTAATAAACTTTAAAAATATGGTGTGTGAGATATAAATATACATGCACCTACTGTATGAAATAATTATGTGCTCCATGAATCTTTGTAATTTCTTACTCTAAAATAATTTAACTTATAAAATAGTTTCTAATTTCTTCTTATTTATTAATTATATAAAAATATATACTAGCTCATAAAATTGTATTATTAAAATTTTATATATGTAAATAAAATTAAAACTCCATTCACGAAAATCATGAACTGATCGAGGGAGTTTAGAATCGACTCTTATATCATATTACTCAAAAAATTAATCTCCTGAATCGACTCTTATAACTGTGATACCGTATTAAAGAGTTAAGCTGATACGCGGAGAATAATAAGACAAATCAAAAGAGCATATTCTTAAAAATACAATTTTGCAGGGGTATACATGTAAAATAAAAAAAAAAGGAGTTTTCTTGTTCTCCTGGACCTCTTACATTGACTATAGCTGGGTATTGTTGTCAAATGTTGGATACTGCGAAAGGATGAGATTTTTCTACGTATTTTTATCTTTTGCTAGTGACATTTTTTGTTGCATCATATTTTAGGCGCGTTACCATTTGTCGTAATATTAAAGAGCATATTCGAAGTACAGATATTTTGGATAAGTAAAAGCCAAATATAAAGAGCTAGAGTTTTTTCTTTTCTTTTTTTTTTTCGTTTTGGAAAGATACCTTTTGTTGTTGTAGATTTGTCCAAAGTCAATATTCAAAACGCGTAAGGATTAGTGGCTGGAATTTTTTTGATTATTTTTAGTGGAGTTTTTTGAAAGCAAGTTATTTTTGAAAAATTTTGCGTGTCAAAATTCATTGTATACTTCAAACAGATGTTATTTGAATGGAGAGAGAGAGAGAGAGAGAGAGAGAGAGAGAGATTGATTGATGTGTTGTTATTTGCCGTACTTGGGTTTGATTGGAGTTCTTCGAAAAGGTGATATACTTTTTTTTGGCCCCGTTTGGACTTGGGGATAAGGGATGGAATAACTTCTTATTCTTATTTTTATATCTAAACGTTAATTTTTTATTTGAGAATAGTAATTCTTGAATGTCTGAAATAAGCTGATATAACTATCTACATCACCACCTTCATTTTCTATATATAACTATTCGCTATTTTTTTTATTCTATATTATCTGTCCAAACGCTATTTACCTTATTTCTGAAAACAACCCAATTTTCATCTAAACGCTATTTTTCTTATCTTCATACTTGTATATATTCCTATAATAACTAGTTATTTCTTAAATCCGAATCAAACGGTGCAGACCCTGATGAGTTTTTCCTCAAATAGTAACAACATCTTTTTCATAATTAATAAGTCCCTGGGTAGCCTCACTAAAAGCACTTTGTATCATTTTTTTTTTTTTGAGAAATAAATAACATACTATCCTCTTCGTTTATTTCATTTAAAATAAATTTAGCTAAAAATGTGAATCAATTATGATTAGAACTTGAGACCTCGGATACCAACCATCAAGTTTTTTACCATTTGCGCTAGAAACGGTCAATTTATAACTCAATTTTTGGTAAGGGAAATGAGATTGTGATGGCCAAAGTAAAGCATCAATTTTATACTTTTTTTATTCTGCAGCAAAGAAAGGACAAAAATGAAAAAATCTCCAATATAGCATTTCTCCTAATAATTTTTCATTATGTACACATGTTATCCTAAGATTTTTCTTGAAACCGGTAGGTATATATATATATATATATATGAGTGAGGCTACTATGCTATCGGAAGTACGGAGCCTTCTGTGCTTCCAGCTCGTTTTCGATGTTGCGACTTTCGAATCGTCGATCGGCTCCGTTAAACTTGATCTAGAGTATTTGAAGTACCTAGAAAATAAATTTTATTATTTTTCGATATCATTTGCCTAGTGATTCACGTGATTTCGATATTTCTACACCGTTAAACTTGCAAACGGCTCACTACGGCCATTGAAATTTGTTGATTTTGAGCCCCTTCCTTTACTAGGCAAATGATATCGTAAAATCATAAAATTTATTTTCTAGATACTTCAAATACTTTAGATCAAGTTTAACGGAGCCGATCGACGATTCGAAAGTCGCAACATCGAAAACGAGCTGAAAGCACGGAAGGCTCCGTGCTTCCGATAGCATAGTAGCCTCACTCTATATATATATATATATATATATATTGGGGAACAAACAAGCAGAGATTACTTTCTGAATAATTTCTTCATGTATTAATTTAAACTTTTAAACTCTTTTGCATGAGATGTAAAAATTTAATATACGCCTTTCTGATTGAAAAATATTATTTTTACATCCTTATAGGAGCATACATGAACATTCCCTTGAAATTTTAGTAAAAAATAATAAAAAAAAAACAAATGATTGCGTAGGAATTTGGATTCTCATGCCACGTGTCAAGCAAACAACTATATATTTTTTTGCTTTATTAGTCAACAATTATTACTACTACAAGCAGGTGCTATCCACACAGGAAAGTACACAAACAACTGAAACACATCATACTCCAACAAAACTGGAGAAGTAAAAATAACTTTTGATTATAAATGTTCACTTTTATCATGTAATTCATTGTAAATTGAATTTGACCATAACTTGATTTTTTTTTTTTTCAGAATGTCGTAATTGACTTCATCCTGAGCCAAAGGCAAAGTTAGGACAAAATCAATTACGAAAAAAGAAACTTTAACTGCCATAATTTTTCTTCACAACCTTAATTGTAAGTGTCAAGATTTTTAATAAAACAGAGACCAAAAGGCAAAAGAACTCTAGTTTCCCGGTTATTAACTTCCCACTAGTTCAACTGAAAGTCATTTTCAACTTGAAAGTAATTTACAAGCAATCGGACCGGCCCTCGGCCTACAACTTTTACTAGGATATAACTGGAATCACATAATTTGGTGCAATGCTACATCCATTGCAATATATTCAATCCAAAACTGAGGGTCACTCAAATGTGATAATATCAAGAACAATTGACCCTCCAATGTCCAAGCATCTATTTCAACAAACAAGATCACATGCACCATTATAAGAGGAAAAATTAAAAAAACCAAATAGAAAACAAAACTCGGCAACGACAAATTTCCGATCCACCTTATCGTATTCGATAATCAGCCAACAAAATCTACAGTGGAAAAAAAAATCATTTTAATCTCTAATACAATAAATCTGAAGGGCACAACTGCAACCAAAATCAAATGCAATGCTGGGAGAGTAAGAGGCCTTCCATTTCTTTCCCGATGATAGGCGGCGAGAAATAGATGTGTGATAGATGGAATAACAAGGATGATGCTCAGGCCTTGCGCCGTCCCACCAGAGCGACGAATCCAGTCTTAATTTGTGCAACCGATCGTGAAGAACCACACTGGATGAGAAATATAGAAAACAAAAAAATTATATGATTGGTATAAAAGATTTGAATACTATGAACGGCATAACAGAGAACTAAGAATAATAATGAGAATAACATTACAAGAGAGCATTATGACACTTATACTTGGGTTTCATTAGTTTAAGAGCCTGTTTGATACTACAGCAAAGTGTAGCGTCATTTGGTAAAGTGTTGTGTGACTAGTAATATTCCCAACAGCTTTCTGTAGCAGAATTAGAAGTTCCAAATTGGAATTTGGAGCTTCTACTATCAAGGCTAAAAATTTCATTTTTTGATTCTAACAATCAAAGTCCCAGATTTTTCTCTTTGTCAAACATGCTATAATTTCTGTTGTTACTGAATGTAGAAGCAAAAGCAGGACCAAGCAGCCTGTAGTTTGTGTAGAACAAAAAAGTGGTTATGCATGATAGTTCTCAACAGTAAATCTAGAATAAGGGACAAAAAAGGAGGGAAAGAAGAAAGGGGCACTCACAGGCGAAGAAAGATAAAACTTCAATATTTGATAAAGTGGCTATGGACGGCGGTTCAAGAACAAGAACAGTACTAAAGATGTGTAACCAAGTCAAAGTTAATATGCTTAAGACAGTATGGTTGTTTCATCATTTGGATGGACAAAAATCTAACTGGACTGAGAACAGTTGATTGTGATAATGTTTAGTTGCTTTTCATAGTGGCCAATCAGTGGCCAATGAACTGATTGTCGGCCGATTCTCGATGAATAAAGAAGAGTCGATAAAAAAATGTCCTAAATACTGCTGGTTTATGCTACCACCGTTGCATGAATTTTAAACCAACTACCTTTGCACCTGATTAATCATGTAAAATATCATTTACAGTGAGAAAGGCAAAGAAATGCCAATCAAAGAAGACAATTACTCTCACAACCAACATACCTAAATCTTTTTTCCTGGCGAAAAGAAAAACTTAAAACATCAATAAAAAATATGTAAGTCGGTAAATTCAGTCTTAGGAAGATTGCAGATCATCATAGTAAAGTGGTTGAATCTCCTGTATAGGGAATGCATGGACAGTAAAAATGAAGAAATGCCACAACAGTCTGAGGAGCCTCAGAAAGCTTGCAGATTCTTATCATAACAAAGTGGTCAACCAAATACTGCAGCTCATCATCGGCTCGTACTAAGAGAAATTTGTGGTCGTAACACAGTCCACCAGGTCAGTCGCGAACCACCTACTGATCTTGCCCCTTCATCGCCCTCTACTTCCAAATCCCATCATCAAGCTAGTTGTAACCCTTTCAATTTAAACATGATTTTCTTTAAAGCGACAAGGATTGAAAGCAGAAGTGGGATCGCGAGCAAATCAAGGGACGGTTGATTGCTGACATGGTGGACGAGGCCAGCCAATAATTTCTCCTGACCCAGGGACGTGTGAACAGCAAAGATGACAGCTAATAAAAAGATTTAAGCAACAGACATGACTGTTGCCTTAGCTTTAAATTACAAGGATCAAGTGAGACTTCTTTTTGTTTTCTTCCAAGTGAAGCTATTAATTTGAAGCACAAGCAATATTTTAAATTGATTACTAGATTGTTTATCATGTAAAACCTATTAATGGAATGAAACTAAAAAAGGAATTCTAAACTTCAGAATTCTCTGCAAAATACAAATACTTGAACAAGGTTACCTGTTCACAGCGGAGGAAGAATAACCGGTTTTCCTTAGAAAGTATGGTATCTGGACTTTTGCAGCCATTGCATATGACATATTCATCTGACAACAAAGAACGGACAAAAGTAACATCATAGAAAGTTAATCACATTTTAGAAACTAAAAGCCCATGTGATTTGCAAATAATAAAGCAAAACAAATATAACATAATAGTACCACTGATCTTTAAAAGATTTAAGTCAATTGTTTGTAAGATATAGAGCATTTCCTTGAGCATTTCAACTGCAGTACTACTGCATAACTTCCATTTTGGCAACCAAAAATGTAAGAGCAACATACTGTTGCTTAAGATTCATCAATATACTTCGAAAGATAAACCAAGAGTTTACATGAAGTATCCTAATGCATGCAAGCAATTCAACCTACACTTCGAGTACTCACAAGATAGAAAATGAACCATGGAAAAAGAATTGTACCACTAAGGCCACCATAATTTTTCCAACACTTTGTCAAAGTAATTCATCATTCTGAGAGTTTTTTAAAACCTATAATATGGTAAATCATTTAACTTGCTGGTAATACTGTTGGATTCTTGTTTGTTTCCCAGTACAATTGTCTTCATATCTCATGCAGAACAGATTGGAGCATAAACAACCATTTCTATCATTTGTTTGCATATGACACACACAAGCCAACATAACTTCATCTTGCATATAACTGAATATAATTACAATTATTTAAAGTCGGAGGTAAAGCACTAGCAAATAAGTAGTTATAGATGATATCAGACAAATAGAGAATAGCACCCAGATAGTTGTTATATTTGTCACTTAATGAGTTATTTACTTATTTCTAAGGGTACTTGATATTTTTTGTATGTTTGATCGCTACTTTTAGATCAAAAGATATTCCGGAAGTGGTATTTGCTACTTAATGACAATCACATTTTCCATATGTCAATCAACTGAAAATTCTGTATAGGTTAGTTGTTTTGACTTGAGCTAAGCAATAAGCTACCCACTGATCAACACTCCTAAAAATAGTATGAAATTACATGATAGCACAATGGAAGTTCAATTCTATCAAAATATGCTTAGCACCTAATGTTCTTCCCATGCGATGAAATTGACAGTTAGAAAAAGCTACAATTTCCATAATGATCCTCTAAGATGTTCTTCTAGTGCAATTCCCTCTACAATGTCTACATGTTGGAAAAGTACATTTAACAGAAACAATACAGATCTGGTGGTATAGATCATAGAGTGCCCACACAGAATGTAGGGAGTACATAGTAGTATGGCCATTACTTCCGCAAATAGCAAGCAGACATGATAGTAAATAGGAGGCCTATTTGGATTCCTCAACAAATTATATTATGACAACTTTTCTCTTTGGAGATAATAGCAGAAAAGTTTGAGAATCCATTGCAATACCCTAATAGAGTGATAACTTGTCAGACAAGGAGAATTCATATTCTTGAGAAATTAGAAAAACTTATTCCTGCTTCCTTCTAGACATTTCTCCATGTCTCTCGACAACCAAACTAAGAATCAGTCCTAAGTAAACAGGAGGTTATATATCTGATAATTTAAACTAGCACCAAACAAGCCCCAAATTTCCTTCCACGTCTAGATTATGCACTTTGTTTGACAAATTGACATCAAGATAGTAAACTTACTGATATATTTTCTAAGGATACCCTCAAAATTCTTCGGAGCAAATCTTCCCTTCACAACCAATCTTTGCTGTCCATCAAGAGATCCACTTGTTCCCATTTCCGCAAGCAAGAAATTCATAACATGCTCCGGTTGTCTATGCATCCTGGGGACCAAAAGTACATTAAGAACTAATCTCATAAATAACAACCACATAGAATCAGTACTGGAATCTTCTTTTTCATTCTAACTTCAATCATGATATTTCGCATTTGTTAGAAGCAGACATGTCTAATATAAAAACATAATGGTGAAAAAAAACATAAAGAGAAGTATCACATGATGTAATCCTGAATACATAAACAAGATATCATATTAACAAAAGATAGGCAAAAGATAGGCAAGTGTACAAGGGAATCGTCGAAACATACGTCTTGCATAGGTCCATGAAATTCACAAAGACAGTCTTCTTTGTCCCTTCTCGAAGAACTTGAGGGGGCCGCATAACTGTCCTACGCCGATCTCCAGCAAGATCTGGATTATTTTCACGCAGTATGTTGAAAACTCTACCAAGTAGCTGTTCCAACAAAAAGATTAGTAAAGAAAATAATCATACTGCTAGGCTATTTAAGAACTGTACATCACAGTTAACTGCCGAAATAATAAGAAAGGTTAATTACAAATTTAGTCCCTATTTTTTATCTAGATTTCAGTACCATCCTCACAGTTTTATTTGTAACAATTTAGTCCTTGAAGTTTCCTCTATACAAAATTAAGTAACAATTTAGTCCTTGAGGTTTCATCTTTGTAAAATTAAGTTCCTTGTGCCACGTCACCAGCAACAATAGACTTCTCTATGTTAAAGTTGAAATGCTCATGATGACATGTCAAGTCACACTTCAGAGTTAAAATTCAAACTTTGAAATGAAACTCGAATCGGGGTCAAACTTCATGAATTAAATAGTTACAGCTGAAAATCTAAGGCTGGAATTGAAACCCAATTAAACTTAACGAACAAACTAGTTGATCCCGATAAGAATTTCAAGAATAATGAAAGGTAATAAAGAAACAATTGGTGTGAGAACTACAACATGCCTCTTCATACTTATAATCTCGATCACTTCCTTCCCAAGGGTATCGAGCAGCTCCCGAGATGATGTTCTCTCCCTTCTCATCCTCATCTAACTGATCATCTGAATGATAATAAATTATCAGCTACTTATTACATCTATAAGAGAAAACTCTCCTAATCTTTCTCATAGCAACACCACTATCATAAAATCGCAGAATAATCACGCATTTGTGCATTACCAAATATACTTACCATTAAGGTCCTCTTTGCCATCCCCATTTTCATCATTAAGGAAATCAGTTTCGACCTGAGATGGAAAGAAGTAATAAAATTACAGTCTTTTATTTCTTTTACCAACCTAAAGCATAAATAGTCTGCGAAGAATCAGATAGTGTAGACTTACCGGCTTCTTTTCTTTTTCTTCATGCCAACAAAGCTTGGTTCGCTTGACTCAGTAACTACACAAGCTTACGTACGTCAAGCTCGGTTCACCACATTCGTGAATTATACACAAGCACAGATTAAATTAACAAACAGTAATTAGAACATATGAGAAAAATTTTCTTAGCACATTGAGCCTGCTTGGCCCAACTAGAGCTTCTGAAAAAGTGCTGTAGAGTGAAGTTGTTCGAAAAACACTAACAGCTTCTTCATTGATATCCTATCCAGTAGTTTTATGCTCCAGCAAAAATAGAAGCTTTAAATTGGAGTTTCTGTTTTTGGAGCACAAAGCTCGTTTCAGCTTCTTGCCACAGCAAAAGCTCCATACAAATTGCTTGCCAAGCACTTAGCTGCTGTTTTCCTGAGTAAAGGAAGCCAAAGCCTCCTTTTGTTAGGATATACCTGCTAAATTTTCAGTTTTTTCAGCAAGATTTTCCACTTCGTCAGTCGAATCATGAATCACCCCCTTCTTCTTTTTCTTCTTCTTCATAGGATCGAAAGGCGCAAGCTACATATCAAAATGACAAAAAAAAAAACAGTTAACAAGCAATCTTATTGAGAAGAAAATAAAAAAATTACACCCACAGAATGAACACTAATATATTGATTTCACAGTTCCACGAAGAATTACATCATTAACAGCTTAAACAACAGCGCGTAATACGTAATGCTAAAATTATATAAGAAAATCAACAAAAAAAATGACTAAAAATTCGCCAAAAGTTCTCCAAAAACTAAAAAATTATGCAAGGTTAAGGAATCTCACCTCCGGCACCTCCTCTTTCATCGCAGATGGATTCTCTTCCGCCATGCTGAAACCTCTTTAATCTTTCTCCGAACCCTAAAAATAGCAAATGATAAAGGAAACTATGAGTAATCTCCGTTCCTTCTCTAACATCTCATTTCGAATAAGGGAATCAACAAACCCTAGGTTAAACAAAACCCTAAATCCCGACGAAGATCCACCAATACCTAATCTTCAAGAAATTAGAAATTACCAAAAGAATTTTAGTGCAGGGATTAAACGCGAAAAAATGGATTTCGATCGATCTCGGAAACAACGAAACAGAGTTTAATGTGAAAAAAATGGAATCGATAACGAAACAAAATTTCGCGACGAGAACGAGGGGGGAGTTGTTCAACAAGGGCGCTCTCAATTCTCATGCAAATGGACCGGCTCGAGTTTTCTGAACCGGTCCGGTTCAAGCGCCGTTCGGAGGTGACCCGGTTCAAAATAATTCGAATTTTGGGCGGGTCAATCGATGTTTTAACCCAACTCTGAATTCGAAATTAACCCAGTATTCAAAAATTTGGATTTGAAATTTAAATCTTTATTTGAAATCTAAAGATTCGGGATTTACGTTTGAATTTTGGTTGAAACGATGTTTAAATTTTTTGAAATTAAGTGATTTTGATTTTAAAAAATTAAAAACATTATCAAATTAATGAGTGATTTTATCAAATTTAATAACTTTGTTCACTTTTTAGAAATAACACAAGACCAGTTAACAATTAGTAACTAATGAAGTCATTAAATTGATAATATTTTAACTTAAATAAATATAAAACTCAAATAAAAAGAAATTAGTTGAAAAGTTTTTGTTAAAATTTTTGTTCGTTTGACCATTAATCACTAAGTATTTTAGTTTTCATTTGCTAAAAATGATTGAACTTACTAAATTTAAGAAAGCTTCTTTTTCTTTTTTGACTAAATCACTTAATTTCTATCTGTTGAATATAAAATATAAAAACACTATTTTTCTAATAGCTTAAATTTTTAAGAATAATATGATAGCAGAGCACAGGGTCCTTAATTCAAATCTCGTCCAGCTCCTAACATTATTATTAATTCAAGATCAAAACAAGTTTTGAATTTTTATCTAGCAACTTAAAGTGTTTGAAGAATAGTAGTTGTTTTATAATTTTTTTTTTTTAAAGGATAATATATTATTCGTTTCATTCATGAAGAAAATGAACAAATTAAGTTATAAAAGTAAGACAAACCAAGCCTCGAAGATAAAAAAAATTGAAAAGTTTCTTAATAACAATAATATTTTGACAAGTTAGAGAGTCAACTCAAAATGGTCGATAATTCAAATAAGTTATGTACGTTTTTACCTAAGATAAATACTATTCTGTAACCTTATTTTTACTAATAATTCACCAATATCACCGCAACCTTACTATTCATAAGGGTTCGAGGAGGTACCAATAAAGTAGCAAACTATCAATTTTATTTATGAAAAAAATAAACTCAATTAAAAATACGAAGCAACTGAGTGTTGAATTTTGAACTTTTGGTACCAACTATCAAATCCGTAGCCAGCTATACTAAATACGGTCATAAAAAAAAAAAAAAAAAAAAAAGAAGATCTTGAGATGAAAATATAAAAGAAAAAGATCTAACAAGTTAGAAAATAACAATTTGGTATGTAACGTAAGAACTCAATAAAATTGAAAGGGAAAACTTCAAAAACCCCCCTTGTGGTTTCAATTTTTTTCACTTTAGTACCCTGTGGTTTAAAATATATCAAGTTTGTAGCCTGTCGTTTATCACTTTATCACTTTAGTACCCTGTGGTTTAAAGTGTATCAAGTTAGTATCCTGTGGTTTTGTACTTTATCACTTTAGTACCTTGTGGTTTTAATTTTGTATCAAGTTAGTACCCTGCGGTTTTTTAAACTATAGGGTACTAAAGTGATAAAGTGTGAAACCATAGGGAACTAAAGTGATAAAGTGCAAAACCACAGGGTACTAACTTGATACACTTTAAACTACAGGGTACTAAAGTGATAAAGTGAGAAACCACAGGCTACTAACTTGATACACTTTAAACCATAGGACACTAAAATA
The DNA here is from genome assembly GCF_001540865.1 of Ananas comosus. Lineage (NCBI taxonomy): Eukaryota > Viridiplantae > Streptophyta > Magnoliopsida > Poales > Bromeliaceae > Ananas > Ananas comosus. The sequence continues at coordinate 4,275,242 of NC_033634.1, read as the reverse complement.
AAAAAGTGTGGAACCACATGGGAGTTTTTGAAGTTTTTTCGGAAAATTCAGCGTACATTTTAAACGTTTGAGCCTCCGAATGCAATAAATCAGTATTTAAAAATAAAATTGAATCATAATAATATTAGAATTTTTGCAGAACATAAAATATAAATAACGGCGAATTACATCATTGGTCGCTGAACTTTTGGTGACATTTTTTTTTATTTTTTATTCCAAACCACCTAAGTTTCATTTCTTTCAATTAGATTATTGAATTTTAATTTTTCTTTCAGATAAATCACTGAATTTTTACTTGGGGGTATCTAAATCACATGTCTAAAAATAATATGACAATGACTAACAGTCAATTTTAGAGTTAATCTATCTCGAAATTTCTATTACCTAATTATTACATTATCTCAAAAAGAACATTTAATAAGGAAATGTTTGGTTCTTGGATAAGTGTAAAAAATTATTTTTCAAAAAATTATAAAAGTACTTTTTATTTTTTTTTATTTTTGAGAAAATTTTAAATACCAGTCCTTCGGTTTCGCACTTTCGTACTTTAGTACCCTATGATTTAAAGTATATTAATTTAGTGCTATGCGGTTTATTTTTTTTCTTTTTATTATTCATTTTACTAATATTTTTTCGTTAAATCAATGACAAAGTTAAAATTGAAGGGTGCTAAAGTAATATTCGATAAATCTAAGTGAGTATCTGAAATTTTTTGCATATAATTTAACGAAATATTAACGAAGTAGCTAACGAAAAGAAAAAAAAAAAATCGTAAGGTACTAAGTTGATACACCTTAAATCACAGGGTACTTAAGTGAGAAAGTGCGAAATCATAAGGGTGGTATTTGAAGTTTACCTTTTATTTTTTAAATAAGAAATTTGAAAAAGGAAACAATAGTTTTTCAAAAATTTGAATTTTTTCCCTCTAAAGCAATTACTCTTTATTAGAAACAAAACGAATGGGAATTTGACAACTAGATCATTTTTAGGTTATAAATTAAAAGGTAAACTTCAAATACCCTTTATGTGGTTTCACACTTTCTCACTTTAGTACTCTTTGGTTTAAAATGTATCAAGTTAGTCCTTATGGTTTCGCACTTTCTCACTTTAGTATCATGTGGTTTAAAGTGTATCAAGTTAGTACCTTGTGGTTTTATTTTTTTTCTTTTTATTATCCATTTTACTAATTTTTTTTCGTTAAATCGGTGACAAAGTTGAAATTAAAGGATACTAAAGTGAATATTCGATAAACCTAGGTAGGATATCTGAAGTTTTTTTGTATATAATTTAACGAAATATTAACGGAGGAAAAAAAAAATCAGTGACAAAGTTAAAACTAAAGGGTACTAAAATAAATATTTGATAAACCTAGGTAGAGTGTCTGAAGTTTTTTTTGTATATAATTTAATAAAATATTAACAGAAGAGCCGACGAAAAGAGAAAAATGAAATCAGAAGTTACTAAATTGATGAACTTTAAACTACAGAATACTAAAGTGAGAAACTGCGAAACCACATGGCACTAAATTGATACACTTTAAACCACAGAATACTAAAGTAAAAAAGTATGAAACCACAAGAGTGGTATTTGAAGTTTTTCCTAAATTAAATAATCAGCTCCTAATGTGATCTGACCAGGTGTGCGTTTAGATTCCGAGTATACTAACCATTGATCGATTGTTGCATAAAAAGATCAAAACCTAGCAATTTTCTTTTAAGGGATAATTACATATAATTTCCTGTAAAAAATTATTTCTTCTGATATATTCTTACAAAGTTTTCGTTTTCATATTTATTCCTACAAAGAGTCAGTCGTTTATAAAAACTAGTTATAGTGCACGTGCAATGCACATAACATTAAATTAAATTAAATTTATATTAATATTTTAAATTTAAGTAATTATTGGTGGTATAAATTTATTTATCAGTTAGTTTTTTTCTAACATTAATTTTTTTTAATGTGTATCCAAATTTTAAAAATTTGAAGTAATTCTAAATTTTAAATTAATAAATTCAGATTTAAATTTATGAATAAAACTTAAATTTTGAAATTAATTTTGAATCCTTAATTTCAATATAAATAATTATTAAAGACATTAATTTATTTATCATCCCATCTATTTTTCAAAATTGATATATTTTCAAATTAATTAATTATTTTCAATTTGAAATACTGTTTACACACCCAAAATATTAAAATTTTAATTAATTTCAAATTTTAAATTAAAATATTAATTCACATTTGAAATTATGAACCAAATTTAAAATTTAAAGTTGATTTAATAAGCTTATTTAAATCGTTTTATTTTTCAAACCTTTTTTTTTTTAATTAGCTAATTGAGAGATAGTAGATACAAAATATTTTCAATGTTTGTTGCATAGAGATTTTCATTTTTTTTTATAAGTATGGAATATTATTTTATAGGGTGCTTGTGAAAAATATTTTACAGCAAATATCCTTCAGTTGACAAAAATTTGGATAAGTATAAATTTCTTTCTATTCTCGCAAATGAAATGCAATATTTTTTCCGACTAAAAAAAGTTTTGTCTGTGTCAACAATTATTTTAATAATTATCTCAAATCAATAGCAATTTGTGAATCATATTTATCTACAAATTTAAAATTTTAAATTGTAAACTTATATATTATATTTTATTGAAAAAATATCTCATAGGTAAAATTGAGATAATTTTTATATATTCACCTTTTAAAAAATATGATTAAATATTATATATGCGGGAGGTATTATGTGATTGGATATTATATAGGTGGCGAATATTTTGTGTGAAAAATAAAATATTTAGAAATGCGAATATTATTTGTTATAAAATATGATATTATGTGGGCGGCGGTTATTAGAAGATATGACATGCATATAAAAAGTAAAATTTGATACGTACTATTTGAGGACAATTTAGATAAAAAAAGTGACAGATACTTAATTCGTCAGTCATTTGATTAGATCTAATGACTAAGAATTAATATATTTTATGATAATTTAAAAATAAAATAAAAATTGTACGACTGTAATTTATTCCATTAAAGTTGAATGAATGATATTATTAGTATATGATTGGAATTATATTAATAGGGACCGGTATTTTGGGAAAGAGGAAAAAATTCAAAACTCACGTTTTTATAAGTAGTATAGATATAGATATTCCTACCGTCAGCATATGTTAAAAAATTATCATTAATCATGAATTAAATATCTAATCTAAATTAGTTTATATATAAAAAGACTATTTTATCTCTTATATATTGATTTTTATTATAAATCCCACCATCGCGTCACCGCCCAGAAAGACGACGAGGGCACACGAATTTTTCATAGAGATGAAAAAGAGTAAGGAAAAAATGACTTTTTGATGGATATATTTATAGAAATAAAATGGTTATTTTACAAGCTCTCTGTTAAAAAATAAATAGCCACAGACTCCCGAATAGGGGTGTAAATGAGCCGAACACGAGCGAGTTGGAATCGGCTCGTGTCCGTCCGTTCGTCACTAAACGAGTTGAACACGAGCTAGCTCGTTAAAGTTTTGAGCCAAAAAATTCAATTCGTGTTTGGCTCGTTAATAAACGGGCCGACCACGAGCTGGCCAACGAACAATAATAAGTTAAAAGGATTAGATTGAATATATGTAAGAGATAAATTTATAAAATCTTATCCATCAGATTTTAATCTAATAGTTAGAAACTTTATATATAAATGAGTTTTTTTTATAATTGAGCTCGCCTTTATATTTTTATTTTGCTAAAAATTTAATAATAAAAATATATATTATATATATAATTATTTATTTATATATATAAATATAAATTAAATAAATTATATAAATATAAAATATATGTATTTGAGCTGTTATCGAGCTGAACACGAGCGAGCTGACCCCAACTCGTGTTTGGCTCGTTTAATAAATGAGCCGAAAAATTCGACTCGTATTCGGCTCGTTTACTAAACGAGCGATTCGATCTCGGACTCATTTCGAGCCGAACACGAGTTGGATTGCCACGCCTACCGCTAGGGGTGTAATGTGGGTTGTGCCAGACCGACACGACCCACATTAGCCCGACTAAAACGGGCTAGGAGCTGGCCCGGTTCGAACTGGTTTCAAATTCGGGTTGGACGGACTAAGCCCAAGCTATCTAGCCTCCCGCCCGATATGACCCTTTGGTCTGGAAGGCACGAGCCGGGCCGTGCTCCAGGCCGACCTCTTAAAATAGTAATTTTTCTATTTTTTAAAAAAATTAATATAAAATCTAAAAATATAAATAATTATATTTAAATATATATTTTGATTAGATATTTAAAATTTATAAAAATTATTATAAAACAATAAATATTTTAAAAATTTAAAAAATAAATTTGTATTATTTTTTTGAAATGAATTTTTGGTCCAATGAACTAAAAACTGTTTGGTCTATTGGACCAACATCACTCTTCCCAAAGTAGCAAACCTTGGGCGGAGAGCTCCTGGGGAGGAGAGCCAACTAGGAGCTCAGACCCTTGGGGTCCGGGCCGTGCTAGCCTGGTTGGCATGGCCCAAGCAGGCCGTGCCATGTCGGGCCACTCATTTCTCCTCGGCCTAGGCTCGCTTTAGACAATGCTATGCTGGATTGTCAAGCCGCAAGAGGTAGGCCGGCATGTGGCCGTGCCGTGCTGTGCTGTGCTTAGCCCGGCATGTGGTCGTGCCGCTAAAGTTGCAATTATACCATTTATCAAATATAAAAAAGATAGAATATCTAAGAGATTATTTGGTTTCACGCAGCAATAACTTGTGTAACTGTATTTTCATATCCAATTATCTATGGAGATAATTTTATTGTTTAAATTGATGCAATAGAATCCAAATAAACTACAAGAAATGATTCACTACTTTATTTTATAAAAAATAAAAAAGATCTTAACCGTTGATTAATAAAGGTTAAAAATGTCATTTAATTATGTAGCAGGTTAAAAAGTTATTTCATTAGAGGATATTTTTCTAATGTAAAAAAAATTAAGAAAGTTTTGATTAATATCCTAAATTTAGCATTAATTTTATACTAATTTAAGCATTAATTTAAGATTTGATTGATATCTCAAATTTTAGGCATTAATTTTAGAAATTTTAGAATTCTTCTAATTTAGGCATTAATTTAAATTTTATAAAATTTAGAAATATAAATATTTCTAAATATGTTGAATTTAAATATTTAATATTTAAATTAAAGAAATTTTGTGTTACTATTTTAACAAATTTATTGTTAATAATAACGAATTCAACATATTTAATTTGTTTAAGAAAACTTTTAAATTCCTCTAGTTTAGATATTATTTTTTTTATCNTTTTTTTTAATAAAAATATAAATATTAATGTGTTGCTATTACGATGGTGATGTATCATTGATACATAAATATATAATTAGCTAAATTTAATTATGAAATTTGATTGTAATAGTTTTAAAAAAAATTAAATAAAAAATTATAATAAATTAAAATTTAAGTATAAAAGTATGGGTAAATTTCAAATATCATCCCTATGGTGTCGCACTTTCTCACTTTAATATCATGTGGTTTAAAGTGTATCGAGTTAGTGTTCTGTGGTTTCAATTTTATCTTTTCGTCAGTTTTTTTTTTTTTAATATTTCGTTAAATCATATATAAAAAATTTTATATACTTCACCTAGATTTATCGAATATTCATTTTAGTATCATTTAATTTTAACTTTGTTACTAATTTAACGAAAAAAATTAGTGAAATCAATAATAGAAAGATAAAAATTAAACCATAAGGTACTAAATTTATACACCTAAAATCATACGATACTAAAGTGAGAAGACGTGAAACTATAGGGGTGATATTTGAAGTTTTCCCTAAAAGTATCACTGCATGTATTGAGAACCGAAGTATAATTTGGTGACACGCACAAACTTGATTTGACAGTGATAGATTATGTACATGATGATATTTATTTATTTATTTATTAATTATTGTATATAAACGTTTACAGAGGTGCATAGCGCAAGTAGACCATTTTACAGGGGTGTAAATGTAAAGGAACTTAGATATTTATTACTTATCACATGTTCTCGAGTCTCGACAGTTTTTTTTAAGTTAGTAGTCGAAGGCACGAAGACCCTTTTACTTCCGCGTACCCTATCCCCGCGTTCTACGTCTCTCTCTCTCTCTCTCTCTCTCTCAACCCTTGTGCTCTCACAGCTTCCTCCGTTCTCAGGTAACGCTCTCTCGTTCCCCGATTTTTGGGTTTTTTTTTTCGATCGATTTCGTGCAATTTTTGATGTAATTTTGTCGATCGACCGTTTTTTCCCTATTTTTTGAGCTAAATCTCTGTTTATCTTCCAGATTTCGCCATTTTTTGCACTAGTTTCAGCTAATTTCCGCTTTTTTTTTTTTTTTTTTTTTTTTTTTTTCAGATTTGGTTTTGGCTGGATCGGAGTGCTCGAAACGCTGATTTAAGCAGCCGAATCCTGCCATTAAGCTCGATTTTTCCTGGATCTGCGGTTTTTCCCCATGAATCGAAACCCTCGTGTCGAAATGATCCCGTTTTAGGTTGTGAGTCGCCGAATCCTACTGTTTTTCCACTGATTTGCGACTAGAAACCCTAGCTACTGTCGCGATTCTTCTGGATCGAGGGTTTCTGTCCCTGGATCGAAATCCTAATATTGAAAAGATCCCATTTTGGTCTGTAATGTACTGATCTTCGGAACCTTGCTCGCAATCTCTTCCTGAAAATAGAGATTTAGATCTTAATATCTTTATTCTATCCTATGATGAATCATCAGTACCTTCCTTTTACCCTAATATGGGCTTGTTCATTCTTGATCTACTCACTCTCCGGCTCGAACTTCGCCACCGCAGCCGATTCCACCTCCAATTCCACCTACGTCCCGAGGGATAACATCCTATTGAATTGTGGTGCCTCCGGCACTGCAAATGACACTGAGAATCGGATTTGGACCGGCGATTCCGGATCGAAGTATGCCCCTTCCTTGAATGGCGTCGCCTCCACGCCCGCCTACCAAGACTCCTCTGTGCCCACCGTCCCCTACATGACGGCCCGCGTCTTCTCTTCACCCTACACCTACTCCTTCCCCCTCGGCCCTGGCCGCAAGTTCGTCCGCCTCTACTTCTACCCTGCGAGCTACTCCAACCGCTCTGCCTCGGACGGCCTCTTCTCCGTCACTGCAGGCCCGATCACCCTCCTTTCCAACTTTTCTGCGGACCAAACCGCCAATGCCCTAAACTATGCCTACCTTATTCGGGAATTCTCCGTCAATGTCACTTCCGACGGCCTCAATTTGACCTTTACCCCGTCTACCAACCATAGAAATTCCTACGCATTTATAAATGGGATCGAGATTGTCTCAACCCCTGACATTTTCTCACAGTCCACCCCGTCCTTTGTGAATGGCGGGAACCCGACCGTGTTCACGATCGAGGAGGGCACGGCCTTTCAAACAATGTACCGGCTGAATGTAGGGGGCCAGGCCATCTCCCCTGTTCAGGATTCTGGATTGTACCGGTCGTGGGATGACGATTCGCCGTACATTTTCGGGGCTGCGTGGGGGGTGACCTACGGAAAGGACCCGAATGTCACAATAACATACCCCACCAATTTGCCTCAGTACATCGCGCCGACGGATGTATATGCTACCGCTAGGTCGATGGGGCCCGACGCCCACATCAATCTCAACTACAATCTGTCGTGGATACTTACGGTCGACGCCGGGTTCTACTACCTTGTTAGGCTTCATTTCTGTGAGATTCAGTACCCTATCACCAAAGTGAACCAGAGGGTGTTTGATATCTATCTCAATAACCAGACTGCCCAAGTAGAAACCGATGTCATTGCCTTGAGCCACGGAATAGGGGTACCAGTTTACGAGGACTTTGTGGTAGTCACAGCTGGGTCTGGATTGTTTGATTTGTGGGTCGCCCTTCATCCCGATGTTACAACCAAGCCAGAGTACTACGATGCTATATTAAATGGGCTTGAGGTCTTTAAAATGCAGAACAGTGGTAATAGTCTTGCTGGGCTTAATCCGCCTCTCCGCCAGCAGCCGGACGTGGATCCTAGCAAGGCTGGGATCCAATCTGGGTCAAAATCAAAAGTTGCAGCGATTGTTGGAGGAATTATCGGTGGCTTTGCTGCTCTTTGTCTTGGCTCTTTCTGTTTGTTCTTTCTATGCAGGCGGCAGAAGAAGAAAGGAAAGGACATGGTTGCTAGCGACGGGCCATCTGGTTGGTTACCACTTTCATTATATGGCAACTCTCACTCTGCAGGGTCTGCCAAGACGAACACTACAGGGAGCTATGCCTCGTCCCTGCCATCCAATCTCTGCCGCCATTTCTCATTTGCTGAAATCCAAGCTGCCACCAACGGTTTTGATGAGGCTCTTCTTCTGGGTGTTGGCGGGTTTGGAAAGGTTTACCGTGGGGAGGTCGATAATGGGTCCACTAAGGTTGCGATCAAGCGCGGGAACCCGTTATCCGAGCAAGGTGTCCATGAGTTCCAAACTGAAATAGAAATGCTCTCAAAATTACGCCACCGCCACTTGGTCTCCTTGATCGGGTATTGTGAAGAGAAGAACGAAATGATTCTTGTATACGACTACATGGCCCATGGCACGCTGCGCGAGCATCTTTACAAGACCCAAAAGCCGCCGCTCCCCTGGAAGCAGCGGCTTGAAATCTGCATAGGGGCTGCCCGCGGTTTGCACTACCTCCACACAGGCGCGAAGCATACGATTATCCACCGTGATGTGAAGACGACCAATATTCTATTGGATGAGAAATGGGTGGCCAAGGTTTCGGATTTCGGGCTCTCCAAGACAGGCCCCACTCTCGACCACACCCACGTGAGCACAGTGGTCAAAGGCAGTTTCGGGTATCTTGATCCAGAGTACTTCCGGCGCCAGCAACTGACAGAAAAATCCGATGTGTACTCTTTTGGTGTTGTGCTCTTTGAAGCTTTATGCGCACGCCCTGCCCTAAACCCTACTCTTCCAAAAGAGCAAGTCAGCTTAGCCGAATGGGCATTACATTGTCAAAAGAAAGGCATTCTTGATCAGATCAGCGACCCGTATCTTAAGGGCAAGATCGCGCCTCAGTGCTTCAAGAAGTTTGCAGAGACGGCGGAGAAGTGCGTGGCTGATGTTGGCATTGAAAGGCCGTCGATGGGTGATGTGCTGTGGAATCTCGAATTCGCCCTTCAGCTACAGGAGAGCGCTGAGGAAAGCGGGAGTTTGATTGGTGGGATGTCGGATGAGGGCACACCACTCATGATGGCGTCAGTAAAGAAGGGTTCCGATGACCCGTTGATGGAATCGACCACCACGACCACCACGACCACGACCACCACGTCGGTGAGTATTGGAGGGCGGAGTGTTGCCAGCGAGGACTCGGACGGGCTCACGCCCAGCGCGGTCTTCTCGCAGATCATGAACCCTAAGGGCCGGTGAGGTTTTCGAAGCAACTTTAGCTCCGAAACGGTGAATAACTTAGATATCTCTTTTTCTCCTCGAGTCTCAAATATATATATATATATAGTATGTATTTGATATGTTGCAATGAGCTTGTTTGTGTTGTAGTCTTATTGTTTTGAACTGTGGATTCAATTTCAGTTTCTGTAATTTGCTTTGTGCTGTAACTTTTATTCAACCACGGGTTCCTACTAAAAATGACTTTTAGGGTTCGTGGTTTCTGTATCTTGTATTACTTTTGTAAGAGTGCTCTTTGAAAGTGTTTTGATGGTCATGAGATGAGTGCTTATAAATTGAGCAATTTATCTGCTACTTCTGAAACTTTGGCACTTGATGCACTTATTATCTGAGCTATATAATTTCATGTGTATGTCTATTAATAATAGGCTAAATTACAGAATTTTTTTTTTTTGTAAATAACCATTTTTCCACTTTTCCTTTTTGACTTTCAAAAACTTATATTTTGCTCTCTTAAAGTTTCAAAAATATTTTCAGGAGAGTATGACGTTAATGGAGAGGGCAAAATAATCAAATTGTTTCTTCTATAAAAAATAGTTTTTTAATATATTTTTATTATTTTAAAGGATATTTTCAGTATATATTATAAGAAATGGGAAGAATAGTGATGAAATTACGACGAAGGAAGTTTAATGTAACAACTTGAAATATTGTTGGAGTAAAATACAGATTCTTAAAAGTTAGGAAGGAAAAAAAAAAAATTTATAAGGAGATTTTTTGTAATGTGGCCTTAATAATATTCATCAAAGTCTACTCTATAGTCTATATATTTGAGTTGGAATATCATCTTTCTCTCTTCCTTGGAAGATGGGTAAATTTGCACCAGAGTCCTTGGACTTTTAGCCAAGGTTTATTTAGGTCCTCAAGACCTTTTTAAGTTGTATGTTATGATCGCCTAAACTTCTAGAAGTGTTTTATTTTAGCGCCTGTTTGTTGCATTTGCAAAGCCAAGATCCACACATACATCAGATATAATCTCATATTTCAATATCCGCCGTCAGTTTAGTTACAGTGTCTTTTGCAGTTAAAAATTAGATGGCTGAAATAAAAATGCGAGATGGATTGAAAGTACGAGATGGATGATGCCGCATCTAGTGCAGCCAAGCAAAGACTAAGATAAAGCACTTAGAAAAGTCTAGCCATTGAACCTCCAACTTTGAAGTTCCAGCACCGAAACAAAACTCAAAGACTAGAAGTTCAGTGTCTAGCAGTGTAAATTTTTTTCTTTTTTTTTTTTCCTTGGAAGATACTGGAAAAGTATGTATGTTGTTCCAAAATAGTGTGACAATATTTTCCAAGGCTCTCTCTCTATCTGAAAGTGCCCTTCTTTGGCACTTACACAACACAACATGTGATGATGAGTCAATTCTAGGGTTAATGACTCCTAAATAAAAAACTCTCTCTATCTGAAAGGTGCTGTTATTTTGGCACTTGGCTTACTCTGATGTAACAGGTCTTCACTTGGGGGTCAATGGTGAGATTTTAAGTTTAAGATACTAGGCACAAATATTCATGGTGATAGTGAAATATTATTATCTGGAAATTTTTTAATTATATGGTTTGAGAGCTGCTGCACTTAGTTAAAATACAACACACACAAAGTTTATTAGATTTTGTATATTTAACTATGATTCAAAAATTTTGATCTGTTTTCATATTGGATTTTTCTTTAATTGAATCCATGATTCCTTACAAGTTTCTTTTTACTCCTTATGGCCCTGCTATAGATTTGGTCTTTCGAAATCTAATGGCTCCAAAGTTAAAAGTATATTTTAAAATAGGTTTTTGGACGACTAATCCTATAAACCTTTTTAATTATAAAAATAGGAATTTAAAATATTTATTTATAAAATTAGTCTCAGTAGTGATTGATTTATCGATTTTCGAAAGCAGCAAATGATTCACTATTTTTAAAAACGGTAAATTATTTATCGTTTTCATAAAATTTATATATTTTTTATATCTGAACTCTAAAGGATGCATAGTATTAAATACTGAAAATAATTTTAACGTTTTAATTAAAAAAAGAGAATAATTTTATACAAGTTTTTGTAAAATATCGAATAGCAGATATATTAGTATAAAGTTTAAATTTCCATATTTATTTCTAAATTTATTTTATATAATTTATATAACATATATAAATATATGACTGGATATTACTATTTCTATAACATGCTATTAAGTTTTCGCTGGAAATGGTAATGCTAATAATAAAAAAATTTTAAAAAAATCCCTTCAACAATATTGTACATGGACCTGGCCAATCACAGTTCAACACGTGTCGTACGGGCCAAGGAATGTGCTCCCCCATTACTGAGTAGTGGGCCGCATTAACTAAACTTGGTGGGGCCCACAATCTCATGCGTTTCGAGGTGTTAAAAATTGGGCGGGTGGAGAAAAAAAATTTAGAATGCATCCGGTTTTAACCGATTAAAATTATTTTTTAAAATTAATATGTATCGTCGTGATTAATAAAAAAATATTTTTATTATATTTTTCTTCCAAATAGAGAGATATATGTAATTTGTTTGTTATTAATGATGTGATACAAATATAATATAGTAGGCTTTTTCGCAGATGGGATCTGGTCAGTGAGTCTGCACCAATTAGAGGGTCGTAAGTTGCTGTTTTATATTGACGGTCGCATGTGGAAAAAAAATAAAATAAAATGTATAAGTTATATTGCTAATATCGCATCAATTTAGTATAATATTTTTATCATACTTTTATCTTAAAAAAATATATAATTTGCCGGTTATTGATGATATGATATAAGTATGACATAGTAAATTTTTTTCGCACAATCTAATATGTAACACTTACACTATATCACCTATTTCTAACCAATCACCTATCTCCTTTTGGATAAAAGAGTATAATAGAAACTTTTTTTTAAAAAATTATAATGGAATGAGAGAATTTTAGAAATTTTTTAAAATTAATTAAAAATACCACAACGTAATACAACTGGGGTCGGTCGCATTAGAGGGTCGTACGTCGTCGTTTTATGCGGGCAGTCGCATGCGGGGGTTGGGGAACCTGGGGTCGGTCGACGCCATTTGGCGACGAGTGCACGGTTTCCACAACGTTTCATAATTTCCTTCTTTTTTTTTTTTTTTTAATAATTTAGTCCTTAAAATTTGATCCTAATTTATGATCCTAACTTATGTGTGTATGAGTAATAGCTTTAATATTAACAATTTAATCCCCAAAGTTACGCAACATATGTAGCAATTAAAAGGTCTTATTTTTTGGCCTCAAAGTTGGGCATTTGACTTAGGCATAGTTTGGTATTGAGGTGGATTTAATGTTATTAGATAGGATGGAGTTAAGAAAAAGCATATAGGGATATTCTTCTGCTTTCACCGATGGAACTGTAGAAAATATCGTAACTGACTAACAGTAATATGCGGAACGCAATATTATGTACGAAAACAAACTTCCATCACCGTTTCTCACAGCACGTAACGCAACCTTCCCGCAATCCCAAACGAAGCCTTAGTCTCATCTTAGCTGCAGTGTAACTGAAAATATCTCTTCCAAACAAAGTTATTAAATAAACGCGCAGTTCTCAGCAAACGTCTTATATGCGATCTTGTGATGCTTCAAACATATAACATTTTTTTTAAAAAAAAAATCCATATTTTCTGTTCTATCACTGAAAGAAAAAAGTAATAAAAGTAAAAAGATGAATTCAACTTGTTCTTTAGTTCTTTTATTTAATTTTTATCCTTTTTGAGAGAAAAGAAAAAATTGAGATTTTCAACACCAACCATCAAATCTTTTACTGACCGCGCTAGGTAAGATCGGTCTTATACTTTATCTTTATTCGTAAAAAGAGTAGAAAAAAGTGTCAGTGTGTTTGAAGCTTCATAAAATCATGCTGTTTAATTCGTAATTTCGCTTGAGAGGAAGGGCTAATTAAAGCATTTAATAAAATTCAGGGGGGGTTATCGGTGCCAATGTTACAAGTTTAGGGGCTCATTTCACAAATGTGTAAAGTTTAGGGGTGTCTATGCATTTATCCCTTCATTTAGCCATCACACCAAGCGAAAGCAGATAAACAAACAAATATATATAAATTAAAAAGCAATCATATAAACAAATTTAAACTCCTCAGCCATGGAACAACATGGTCCAGTCCTCTTTACCCTTCCTTGGCTCCTTAATCTCTCACAAGTAGCAGTTCATAGATCTTAGGGTACTCTAATATCCCTCATTATGACATGATTAACAGAAACAGCGACGGGAATTTACACAAACAGGGCAAGAATTGAAGAAGAGGAAACCACACAAAGTTCGTCGGCACTTCTATCGAGCTACTAAAATAGGGTCGACGGATAGAGAAACCATGTTCATCGATTCTGACGATGAAATTGTAGATTCAGTTCACATGCTGGGCCAAGCCGTCGGCAAAAGAGACTATCTTCTTCTCGAGCTCAGGCCTGTTGGCCCCAACGAGCTTATCCAGTTGCTTGCCGTCCTTGAGGAAAAAGAAGGTCGGAGTCGCGCGGATATCCCATGATGAGCTGAAGTCCTGAAACATCAAAGAGAGGGAAAGAGAAGCATCAGTTAAAATGCTGCCAGTGATTTCTTGTCTCACATAAGAGAGGAGTGTTATGCCATTGAGGGTCTGTTAGGCCTAGCTGGAGCTTTTACTGAACTACTGCTTGAGAAGAGTTGTTTGAGGAAGCACCGATAGATTCTTTTATAGAAATTTGGCTAGCATCATGCTACTACAGCAGAAGCATAACACGCGTTTTAAGTAGTAATCAAGAAAACTGCATCGATGTTGTCAATGTAAACATGTTTTTAATCTACCATCATCGAAAGCGTGGAAAACTGAATTTTTCCTTATTTCCAAGTCCCAACTTTTCGAAAGCTCTTGACAGTATAGATCGGTTTCTATTTCTATTTTTTATTTCACAAGTCACTTTACTTCCTTACCCTTTTTCTTCAAAAATTTTTCAAGCATTCAGGCAAATAACAAACACCATATGACGAAGAATACACAAACCAGATGACAATTAAGAAACATTAAAAAGTTGAGTTAAACTTAACCTTATTAGAAGAAGAGAAAGGCTTCTGCACTAATAAATTTCACTGACAAAATAAAATTGTGCTAGTCATACTATCAGGAAGAGGTTTAAAATAAAGTGCCGCTAAAGTTCTTGTTTGACCTGGCTTCTGAATAACTTTTCTACTCCTAAAATCAGTAGTTGTGTGTCTAGTTATGTTGGCAAGCTAAGCTTCGGGAGCGGTAGACGGGTTTAATAACCAAAATAGCATAAGTGCTTTTTCAGCCAGCTTCACCCATCAACACTTAGGAAAAAGCTCCCGCTAGGCCAAACATGCCCCAATCACTCATCAAAGGGAAGTATATTTCTTGGCCAGTCGGCTATCTAACAAAAAGAGTTAAACAGGTCAAACAGAGAAAAAAAGATCTAACCATTAACTCATCGACATCTATTATCAAGAACATGAGTGAAGGATACTTCTCAGATAACTCAACATAGGCTGGTGTGATCACCCTGCATGGGCCGCACCAAGATGCGCTGAAATTTGCAACAACCTATCAATAGCCCACAAGTAGTTTACCGTTAAATTCAGAACTTGGAACAAAGGCAAAGATGTAAACCAAACTAGTAACTAACATTGAATAGCATTCTATTCTTAATTCTTTGGGAGGAAACTTTTAAATGCTGGTCTACCAACCATTGAAACATCGTGCATACGCATGTAATCATCGGAGAATATTCCATACTTCTATTGATGCATATGTTCTTGACAGCTATAACATACATTAATGTTGCTGAGTTACTACTTCATAAATATCAAATTATGCTAATTTTTTAATGTTTGATAGCAGTGAACGTTCTATTCAAGTGCTTACTATCTTTCCATCCCTGTTTGCTTCCGAAATCTTCTCGTCCCAGTTCTCTTTGCTAGTTATTACGTGTACATTTCCACCTTTGAAATCAATCTTGTCATCGGAATCGTCACCTCCTCCATTCTACAGAGGATGAAAAAAGATATATAAGGACAACAAAGATATAAAAATGACCGAATTATAAGAACCATAAAGTAAAAGATAACTTATAATCAGGAAATAGAGCTCCTCTGAATGAACTATAATACTCAAAAACTTTTTCTATTTCACACCTGTTCAAATTTCTTATGAGAGGTAGAGAGAAAGGTAACTATCAGCATTTATCAGAAAAAGGAAAAGAAAACAGAATGAAATGAGAGAAAATGACTTGCTGTTAGACATGGAAAGAATTTTGGAAAAAGCAGGGAAGAAAGAATGATCTATAACATCAACAATTCTGAAGAGCTAATAGCATAACATGCACGATATTTTCATTTTCCTTGCTATGAATGACTAACCTTTCCCACGCAGCCTCCCATGAGCTCTGTACAAGGTAAATGTTACAGGATAGTTCCAGGGCAGTAGTAGCAGTAGGCATTCATCAGCAAGCTATTGCAACGAAAGCAGCTTAGATAATCACATACCTTGAGGAGATCTATGCAGCTGCAAAATAAAAAAGTAGTATTTAAATGCTTGTTACTGAATGGTTAATATATATCAAAGTACGTTCTGCAATTGGCCAAATTACAAGTTTAGCAGCTTGTTACATAGGATAAGCAGATATTATCAGTGACCGTCTTCAGCATCTAGTCTTATAATTCTTTTGATCTTATGAAACCCACATATCTATGCAATTTACAAGTTTTGTCGATGGGGATGCTGTAAGATAGAAGACGACATTCGTCACATAAACACACCTTAATATATAACTATCTGCATATATTTTTATACCTTTTAAAGTTCACACCTATATTCTCTGAGTATTCTATATTTTAAAATCAAAATCCTGACACTGACAAGAAAAGTTATAACTATAACCCTCACAGTGTTTGCATAGACAACATTAAATATTAAGCAGTGGCATCTTTATGAGGGCCGCCAAGGTCAATTCAGACATTCAGATGCTATTATCCCATAGTCTTGATCAACTAGACCATTCAGAGCTGGCGTACAGAGAATATAGGAGTAAATACCCAATTCTTTGAGGGGTATCAGTCAAACCTACACTTTACAGGGGTATATAAGCAAATGCCATATTTCGAAGAGTATATAGACAAACATCCTAGTTGCTACATAAGAGAGTAGAATATCTTAGTTTGTCCCTACATACAGTAAACATCCCAAGTCTCAACTGATAGGGATTCCTCTTCAGCTAGATCTCCACTTGTTTCTCCACTAGCTTTAGAAGAGACTACATTCTAAGTGATAGTGCAATCAATGAGCAATTTACGAATCATCTGCATAGTTGAGAATCATGAACATGTTGCTTCTCCTCCAATCACATTATCTTCTTGTCCCTGAGCATGGATGATGCAGTGTATTTAACGCCAGTTAGCACACGGAATTCTTTATATACATGATTGTTTTTTTTAAAATTCAATTTTCTCTCTTTCAGATGTTGTTCTAAGACTTAGTAATGGTGACACATCGCTCCAAATAAATTTTTAAGCTACCAATTTTTAAATCAAGCCATCTTTGATAGAGGCGTAACCCAAATCACACAACTCAAATCTCACCTCAGATTAAATCAAAACAATTCAATGGCCAAACATAAAGCGTCTAGATCCAGCAGTAAACCGACAACATACTCACAACAACTAAATCTGAAATTAGGCTTTACACTCTGAGAGATGACGCCGCTTAGTTGCATAAGACAATATATATAAAAAAATGACCACTTAACCTTCTTTCGCTTATGTTCTCTTCGATCGAGCTAAGAACAACTACGGCTAGTGACATTTTAACCTCGGTTCGATTTGTGATTGGAGTTGCAATAGCTTGATCAAACTCAAGATATGAAAAATCTCTTTATCTCAAAAAGAAACCGACCTAATTTCGGAGCAAAAAATGATCACAAACGATAATTTTACACTCTGAATTCATCATCCAAACAGCTGAATTCAGAAAAAAAAAAAAATTTATCGATGCAAACTAAATGCTTAATCCGATCACACGATCGCAACAAATCACACAATTCCATATAAATCGCACCCAAATTAAGATAAAAACCATAAAATACATATAAAAAAAATGATCAATAAATGCAACATAAACCAAAAGAAATGGTGATAATATTCGACAAAATGCAGCAAAAATCATAGAGAAATTTACGGATAATAAGAAAAATCACCTTGTAGATATGGTGAGAGTGGATTGCGAAGAGAGAAAAGGCGCAAAAGAGAAGCTCCCACAAATCGATCAGCAGAAGAAGCATATACTAGAAACTATTTCTTTGCATTGAAAAAGAGAATTTGGGGAATATCTTCCACTTTCGTCGCTAGGGTTAGGGTTCTGGGACTAACTATAAGAAAATTACCAAATTGCCCCTGAGATACGAAAAGTTACCTTTTTAGGTGAAAATGTATGGGAAACCCCTAACTATAGCCTATTTTGAATCTCGACCCTATCTTTTTTTTTTATTTTATATATATATTATTCTAATCATTTTGATTTCTATCATTTATTGTGGAGTTAGATATTTCGTTAAATTAACGGCTATGTTAGCTAGTATTTGCTCAAATTGTTTAACAAATTTGCTATTTTGTTAAAACTTTAAAAAGTGATCGAAAGAGTCAATATATTTAAAAAAAAAGTCAGATTTGACACTACTCAAATCTTCAAATCAACAAATAAATCTTTTTAAATTCAAAGAAACAAAAGTTAAAAAACGATAAAAATGGAATAAAATAATTTTTGGGTTTTCATTCAAAAATGGCCGGAGGTCATAGTGTGATGATTGGACTCCCCAAAAGTCTTTTTCAAAAGGGCAAATTGCAAGTCTGGTCCTCAAACGGTTAAGATCCGACACTTTTGTTCCCAAACTTTAATTTGTTACCATTCTGGTTCGAGCTTTTAAATTATTATAATTAAGTCCCACAACCTAATTTAGCTAACTAAATAGTGATACATCGCTAATATAAAAGTAATGTACTATCTTAATTATTGGCGTATCATTAGTCATAACACTGCTATATAACTTATGTATTAACTATTTATCAATGTTTAATCAATTAAATTGTATTATAGAATTTATTACAATAATTTTGAAAGTTCTAGTAAGAAATTATAATAAATTAAAAATTTAAGACCAATTATCATTCACCTCATAGTTTGAGAATCAAACATGCTTTAAGATGTAAAGTTGTGCTGCTAAAAAAAGTTATGAGGGTGTTTGGCTGATCATGTTACAAAAGTGCTGCAATGTTTGAAAAAATTATTGAGCTGGAGTATGGCTCTTGTTGTGAAATATTAAAATTACCAAATTATCCTTACCATTAATTTACTCGGAGTATAACTTTTTAAAATGAAAAATACTATCTGTACACCTCAAAATAGAGTGTACATCTTTATTTTAGGGTTTTAAATTTTTTTTGGGCTTTTAATACTAAAAAGAAGCTCGAAAAGAAAAGCGTTAATTCTTGGCCATTGGATGAGAGGGTGTAAAATGTAATCTTATTTTAAGGTGTAAGCAAAATTTAATCTATGAAATATTTCAATTCCGATTCGAAGATCGTGATAAAATAGGATCAAACCAAATCACTCGCTTCAACGGATCAAATGCAAGATCACAAGATAAAAATTGTACTAGTTTCCACAACCCAAATGTCAAATCCTCCAAGAAGAGAGTAAACTTTAAAAATCTCAGTAATGGGGAGAGAAATCTCATTTGAAGGAGAAGAAGCAGAGAGTGAGAGCCAGTATTTCACGTTCCATTCCTCCCTTTTTCTCTCTGCACGTTTTTAACTGTACGTACTGAGTGGTTTCTCAGCCAACTAAGAAAACTACATCTTAATGGGTCGGGTAGAATTTGCTCATCATGGACGAC
This sequence comes from Ananas comosus, assembly GCF_001540865.1. NCBI lineage: Eukaryota > Viridiplantae > Streptophyta > Magnoliopsida > Poales > Bromeliaceae > Ananas > Ananas comosus. Next base: position 4,255,817 of record NC_033634.1, on the reverse strand, counting down.
TCGAAACCCGATTAAAAAACCAACATAAGGTGTGTACAGTACACGAAGTAGTAATCTTTTAAAAAACACTCAAAAAATAAAGTCAATTAATTCAGAACGATTTATTAGAGCTAAATTATCTTAAAGCATACATGGATTATAAATTATCAGTAACTTACATACCAATTATATTAGTTGTTAATATTTACTAATTATTGAATAATTACTAATCTAGACTTGGAGCCAAATGTTTAACGGAACTCAATTAGGAAGCAATTAGTTTCGTAAATAGAATTATTTAACTTATAAATTAATTAATTAATTGATTTGAGATTAATTAGGGACAAATTGGGTACGGGGCCAAACAGGGAGATTGTGTAGTACATCAACACAAAAGCCGGTTAAGTTTACAATTTATGGCTTGTTTTGAGTGGAGACTCACCTAACCCTAATAAAAAAAACAGAATTAGGGCGAAAGTATGTAAAAAATATCCTTCTCCGTATTTCAGTAGGACCACAGAACATATATCAAAATAGACTGCCAAAAAGATTAAAACTACGCCAAACATGCATTTAGGGGCCGTTTAGTTGCACGTAGTTGCAAATACACTGCAGTTATAACTACATACAAATACAAATTCGGTGTTTAGTCTGATGTATTTAACTTCAACTGCTGTAGTAGAAACTGCAGAAGGAGGTCCAATTGCAGTAGTTGAAATTATGCCTAAATTGATTGCAGTTTCAACTGCAGCAGTTTGAGAGAGCAACTTTATGCAAAAGGTAATCTTACCTCCCTAATTATTTCTTAAACAAAAAATATATATTTTTTGCATTGGAGATAATCTCACCATCATGTACATAAAATGATAAAATTTTAAAAATCATTTCTTAACTACATGCGACCAAAACAAATTACTTGTAGTTGCAGCGTTTTCTACTACATCCAACCAAACAGGATGCATATAGTTGCAACTACTATATTTCCAACTGTATGCATCTCTAACTACACTGCATTTATAATTACATCTAACCAAACGGCCCCTTAGAGTAGTATGTTAAACCGAACCAAGACAGCAAAAGCCGATGTCGAAAGCAAATTTTGTCATTCTCATACCTGATAGATGGAATGATATTTCAACAGGAACATAAATGGGAACAAACAATGTCTCATGCAGAAGTATCCTTTACCCCCCTACATCCTCCTGATCCAAGTTGTATGTTAACAATCTCCTCACTTAAAGCAGAAACTACAGAGCATACATAGAATGTTACAAGTCCCTGAAACAATCGCCTCCGAGCGCAGATAACACGAGAGGTGAACTCTTAGTAACAACGAGGATTAGCCCAAAAATAGTCCTTTTCAACTTACACAAAATAATAAGTGAGAGAGAAAGTAGTAAAGAGCCCGAAATGTCGTAATTATGCAAATACTGGGTGTTGTCGAATTTATTGAATCTGATCAAACTCCTCGCGAAGAGCAAATCCATTCTTCCAATGGCAGATTTTAGATCAAGAAAGGAACAAAAGAAAACAATGATCTCTAACTAATCCTTTTTATCCAACAATCATCCACCTTTCTCGGAAAGAAGCATGCCGCTCCTTTCGAAATTTCAATAAGTAAAAAAAAACAACATAAAAAGGAGAAAAAGTTTTGAGTTCCGCGGTCAAAACTATGAGCCAACTTTTTCGAGGTTTTCGGCCTCCCGCCGTTTCTTTTCTTCTTCAAGAATTCTTTCTTCCTCTTCGCGCCTTTTCTTTTCTTCCTCGAGTAATTGTTCTTCCTCCTCTCTTTGCCTTCTCTCCGCCTCCTCGCGCTCTTTTTTCTCATCCTCTTCCTCCTCCTTTTGGTCGAGATCATCAAACTCCTTTTCCGCAGCCATGGCTTTGACTATGGGATCTCGAAGCTCTGATATCAACCCCCCGCCAACTTTGTATTCCTCCTCATCGCCGACTAAGAATAGCCGTTGATCCGGCCCAGATGCCATCGGGATGTCGACCGCGAGGAGCCTTATGTCGTACTGCAAAAGATACCAAAAAACAAGCTTACAGGACTAAGAAGCTAAAATCCAAGGATTAAGTTGTATAATTTGTATAATTTGCTATCATTCCTACTATATACGATGACACTGAATCAAACTAGAATGTTTTTATGAATCTCGATGGGCATCAGGCGAATGTTGAAGCAAACACATGGATTTCCTAGCAAAACTCATCCTTGGGAAATGGAAGCACGAATGTCAGAGCTTCTAAAAGCAATCCAGCCCGACTTGTCACATTTAATGAGACTATTAGCTCGGTATTTTCAGTTAGCCAAAAAAAAACAGAACTAAGAATCTCTAAGCACTTTTTTCTTGAGCAACTCAATGATTTTAGATAAGGTATATGGCTAACCCTCAAATATAGGCCATTCCAAGATTAGCCGTGATTTTTTTTCCTTTTTGATCGACACCCCATCCACTTTTCTTCTATTCAGTTGACAAATAAGTAAAATTAAAACAAACAAATTTGAGGGCAAGGATTTAAGTGCCCATCAGCACGGACCGTATCCACCGTGCTGTATCATGCCAGCAAGATATCGGCAGCCGATGGCACAACTCAAACCCTCTATTCTTTAAATTAGAAAGTATTTTCTCAATAAAATTCAAAATATTTGATAAAAATACATAATAAATAATTGACATATTTTGTTGCTAAAGATAATAAATATTTCATGTCGTTATGTGTCGGCACACATATATTTTTGTGACTGATACGCATCGGTACAGCCCGGCACACACTGTGCCGAATCGTGCTGGCAAATTTCCTGCACGACTCCGCGTCACGGCACTTAAATCCTCGGTTGAGGGGCTGTGAAATCAGAAAGTTAAAAGGTTTTACATTTAAAATAGTTGCCCCTTGAAAGTGGTAAGCTTATGACAAAACATGACAGCAAATAATTTCAATCAAGCAAGTAGTATACATAGACGATAGAATAAGCCTTCTCCATCATGAATCTTTATGCAAGTGCGTAGGATGCCAATAAGATAAGTAGAATCATAATATTGTCATTATTGGACCTCCTCTATAAAAGGATTCAAAGAACACCATTGATAAGAGAGTAAAACAACAAAATTGGCATCAGAACAAAAATAAGAAGCATGGAAGCAAAGAACAAATTAGGTTGATATATATGTCACAGTTACTTCAAAATTACCTCGCCTTTTTTCTTCTTAACTTCAACACTAACAAGACCCCTCCTCTCCGATCCTCTGACTGGAAAAATAAGGAAACACCTTTTCCCACTAAGCCTGAGCTTAAAATTCTTTAATCTCGGCCCACCTCCTGACATAACATATGCTCTCACCTCTGTCCCAGTTAAAGGAGCACCCATGACCTCTAGAATTGCAGCGGACGTATTAAGCTTTCTCATCGCCATCCTGTATATTTTGTCTGGGTTTATTGTGAATCTTGAACGGAGATACAGGCCCTAGAAAAGGAGGAAAAAGAGAACCTCATTCAGTAATAAGAATATGATATTTTTGCTATGTTGAGTATTAGGAGCCACAGAAGAAACTTTCGGATGACCATAAACACGAGAAAAAGAGCATCCTTGGCCTAGCTTTTTAAGCAACTTATCTACTCCAGAAACCACAAGCTTCAACAAATCAGGTGTTGGCTAATAGAGAGTTTGGAGGTTCTATTGTGGTGAGGAGCTGAAATAAGCTTTTAAATCCCAAAAGTTAAAAGTGCAATTTCAAGATTCACCTTGTGCTGTAGCGGAAGCTGTTAAGGAGACTTTAATGCAAATAGTATAGGGCTTTTCTAAACAGCTCTAATTCAATAGCACTTCTAGAAAAGCTTCAATTGGGCCAAACAGGCCCCAAGTACTCAAAAATTAAGACTCCAGTAACCAACGATTCAACTGGGAGATAAATCAAATTAAAAAAGCCAAAGGAAAATCAGTTGCTCATGTGTTCTATCAGAGAACGTGAGGGATTTGTAATGACTAAATAAGGCACATTTCGGTCCGCGATAATACTGACTATCCTGTAGATGTGTAGATAAATATATGAGATTGAAGTTCTCTAAAGAATGATAACAACAATTGGAACAAGCAAGCAAAATTTATGAACAAGACAACCCAATGCAGATCAGAGACATAAGGCACAGGAACAAGAGCATACAATACAGTTATTCAAACAAGAAAATTAGTATGTCCTCGCCCGACAGAACTGATACAAACATATTGTTTCCAACATAGAGCACTCAAGAAAAACACGGAAATACAAATGTCGGATCTCTATGGTACAAGGGCAGCCCATTGTCCTTTTGTTCTTCAAGTGCCTACATTGTTTTGTACAAAGATATCAATGAAGGAATATTTAATAGGATTTATTTGCCATGATGTGGAGCTCATCTGTAGGATCATCTTGAGATTTTGTTATAATTTGTTACGCTACTTAAGAGTTTCGTTAGTTTAAATAACGGTTTGGTGAAACAACATACAACTAAACAAATCCTGCTCAAGATATCGTCGGTTAAGGCATGGGTACCCATCCCATGCTTCTTTCGTGTACTCAAGTGCTTCAGGTACAACCAGTAACAGCGGACACATTTAGGAGAACAAGGAAGAGCACCTTCAAAAGAGTAGGTCAATTTGAGGAGAAACTTCCCTATTTAGGTTTGAGAATGCTGTCTTAATATAAATATCGAAGTGATTGCCATTATAGGTCATAAAGATTGAATATCATATCTTATAAGCTATATGTTGTTCCCCTAATTATGGTCTATGTATTGATAAACATGTGTTTGAAATTGACATCATTTTGATAAACAACTATGATATTAAAAACATTTATGCTGTCCACTGTTATACCTTAAAATTTCAGGATGGCTATGTACTTCTATGTTATATATAAAAGGTATATGCTATCACATTCCCAACTATCCTATCTTGTCAAAATTCTCTTTATTACTAATTACTACTAATTACTAGTAGTATCTTGTTACAAATGGTTAATTTGTTACATTAGGAAATAAAAACGATGAACATGAAAAGTGATCTCATAAGAAGATGTGTATAAACTAAAGATGTTTTTTTTCACGGTTTTCCTTGCATATATCTCAAATTCTACTCACAGTACTTAGTTTTTAGTCAAAAAAAGAAGAGTATCATGGTAGTTCACATATTCGACTCTAGTTGTCTCTTTAGAGGAGAATGAGATGATTGATGCCATAGAAAAGAAAAAAATAATGCTACGCTAAAAACTGTCAGAAAGTATACAAGTATGAAGTAAATGGAGAAAAACGATTCCTCAAAAGTGAATCAAACAATTTGGAGAATCACTCAGCAAATATAGCAACAAAATAGCGAAGTAATCAGCTTGTAATTGGTAAATGTTTTCTGAATTGGAACCTCGAAAGTTTGAGAAATCAAGGTTAGTCCTCTTTTACAATCATTGCGATAATTCTAGTGACAAAAGGGTATAGGCGTCAGTACTCGGAAATTACAGTATACTCAGCTGTTCTGTACACATGGTTCACCTCCTGTATACATCACGTTGCAGAGCATCGTAGAAGAAAGTATATAACATATACCTTACATCATCCAAACTTTTAACGAAGAACAATCCATAAGTTTTGTATTATATGAAGCCAATTTTATAATTATAGCATACATGATACACGAATAATTGAATCACTCATCTTTCTATATTTGTCGAACAAAAACTAATGAATGTTCAACCAAATGTCTACAACAGCTAATCAATTCAACCTCAAGTAGCTCAAAGTAAGCCAGAGTACTCACAGCAAAAGCTACAATAGCCGTGGCGAGAGCGAGGAACCCGTACTTCGCCATTCCCTCCGAAAGCCCTATGAAAGTGCTCGCGATCCCAAACATAATCCTCCACAATGCGATGCAAACAACAACAGCCCCCGCGCCCAGCACAATCATATAATTCCTCCTCCAAAACGCCTCCATTTGTAACCCCACCGCCTCGCGGTATCGCGCAAACGCCGATTTCGCACTAGAAAGAGGCTTCTCAAGCACCGATTTCGCAATCTCACCACCGAATTTGCCCTGATTCAAGCTTTTAACAGAGAAAAACCGGGTTTTGAGTCCATTTTCTTCGATTCGGCCAAGCCCTTTGATCCCTAACCCTAAAGATCGCAACTTGATGGGGTAATTCGTGCTCAGATGCCTCGAATTAGAAAGCCCAGATGACGAATTCGAGTAAGAGCGACTCCCCACGTACCTTTCAGTAAACAGGCGATGATACGTACCGATTTGAGATGTGGGCTTCGGGGGAGATCGATTCGAACAAGCTCTTCGCCAAATTTCGGAGGGCGAGGAGAGATTCTGAATGGAATTGGAAGCTTCATGACTCGAATTGATGAGCTTGGAACGGGAAGAAGAAGAAGAAGAAGAAGAAGAAGAAGAAGATAAGGGGTTTCGGGGAATGGGATTTGGGAGGGGTTTGGGGGAGGAGGAGTAGAGCTTTGGGAAGGTGTAGAGGATTCGCTTCGAGGGTTTCGCCATGAAAATGGAGGACTACGAAGCGGGGGAGCTCAACAAGCGGAAGCGGTAATAATGAAAGCGCTTTTTGAGAAAGCGTTTTGACTCGGAGAATTTCCCGTTTCCTTGTGAAGCGGGGATACCCCTCTCTCTCTCTCTCTCTCTCTCTTCCCTCTTGGTTATGCTTTATTACACAATATATTTCAAAGGAAAACTTCAAATACCACTTCTGTAGTTTCACACTTTTTTATTTTAATATCATGTGATTTAAAATATATCAATTTAGTATCCGTAGTTTTATTTTTATCCTTTTATTATCAATTTTGCTAATTTTTTTCATTAAATCAGTGACAAAACTAAACCTAAAGAGTAGTAAAGTGAATACTCGATAAACCTAGATAGGGTACATGAAGTTTTTTGTATATAATTTAACGAAATATTAACGGAGAAGCTAACGAAAAGATAAAACTGAAACCATAGGACACTAACTTGATATACTTTACACCACAGGATATTAAAGTGAGAAAGTGCGAAATCACAGGGATGATATTTGAAGTTTACCCTATTTCAAAATAGAAAAAAAATGAACAGAATTTATCTACTTTATAGAATATTTTGAGTCGGCTATTCAATCTTTCAAAAATTTAATTGTATTATCTTTTTTTTAATTTATTTAATTTGAATCAATCAACGACATGTTGATTTTAAATTATGAATATATCGTTTATCTTTACAAGTTTAATTAATATACTTCATATAATTCTCACAATTATAGGTAATAAATTCATTTTGTTAATTTTTTTCAAGTCTTGCTATTTATGATTTGATAGGATAGTATATTTCACCTACAAGATAATTTATATTATTCTAAAAAAATTTTACAATCCGAATGTAATATTTTATCCTAAATATTAGGTCACACTTCTAATTAATCAAATATATAAAATTTTTTAATAAATCAAAAACAACATATTGAAAAAGATGATCATGTATCTAAAAAAGACTTAAAAAAGGATCAAGAAATTGTGAAATGTCCTTACCATTCAATACTTAAAATTAAANAAGAAATTGTGAAATGTCCTTACCATTCAATACTTATATATATATATTTGAGAGATAGCTAGCACGCTACCTGTTTCGTTTATTTCATTTAGAAATAAACTTAGCTGGAAATGTGAATCAACTAAAATTCGAACTTGGATCTCGGATACCAACTACCAAGTCCTTTGCCACTTGCTCTAGGGACGGTCGGTTAGTCTATATATTGTATGCCTTGGATTCGAGCCAAGTATCTTCTTTTTCTGCCAGGCCAGTTGAAGTTTCCCCTCCGGCAATTGATGTTGAAGTTGGAGTTAGTTCTTCTGCCAGCCTTCGAGCAAATTCGAGTTGTACTTAGAGTTGGAGTTTCGAGTCGTGTAGTTCTTTATTATTCTTAAAATATAAAGTAATAAAGACTAGACTTTTTTGCATAAAAAGTCTATTGGTTTTTGCGATTCTGCAAAAGTGGGCTTTTTTTATTATAGATTCTGTCCGATTTCTTTTGAATGATCAAAATATTTTTATTCTCTCTCTTTTTGCTCTTTTTCTCCTCTCGCTTCCTCCCACTCCTCCTCCGCCGCCCTTACGTTGTCGCTATGCTCCTTCCCCACCTCATGCATGAGAGAAAGGATGATGATGAAGCTTGACTTGCTCGTTATCGTGGTTGTGGCTGTTCTTGGCCTTCTCCGGCAAGGTCACTGCGGTAAAGATGAGGGGATGTTGCTCGGAGTATCCTCGGAGATGAAGACGAAAGTGGCAAAGGAAGAAGGCGATGATTGCTGGTCGAGGATGCTCCTAAAGCAAGTTCAGGACAAAACAGTGGAGGCAATGGGGGGAAAAATTTTAGCCAACGATGTGATGTTGCACTATTCATTAAAAAATTTACACTATTTGAACATACGTTGCACTGTTTAGTAAAAAGTTTCACTATTTGATGCATAAAGGGTTAATTTCATACAGATCCCTGCAAATATGGTGAATAGCAGATATATCCCTGCAAAGTTCAACTTTCATAAGTTATCCTTACAAAAGTCATAATGTATTCAGATGTCCTTCTGGTTTGGATCTGTTAGAGAGCTGTTAATTTTTAACAGTAATATTGTGAAATGACTATTTTGCCCTTGCCCTCTTCATTTTCCTCTTCCTCTTCATGCTGTGGGAGCGGACAGCGGCGTCGGCGACGGCGACGGTGACCTTGCGGAGCTTGTCGGAGTTGCGGCGAATGAGGACAAGGAAGAGGTGGAAGGCGAAGGCGCGGCTGATGCCGTCGAAGGCGCCCGTGACGACGACCCACGCGGGCACCGCGACAGCGACGACGATCGGATCATCGACGGCGACAACGAAGAAGAAGAAGAAGAAGGAGGAGGAAAAAAGGAAGAGGAAAATGAGGATACGAAGAAAAAGAGGAAGAAGAAGAAGCATGAGAGGAAGAGGAAGAAGAAGAGGAAGAGGAAGAAGAAGCAGAGGAAGAAGAAGAGGAAGGGGAAGAAGAAGGGTAAAAATATCATTTTATCTTATTAACTAAACATGGTTAAGTATTTTAACTGTGGTTAACTAGATTTCTCTAACGGGTATTAACGGCAAGGACATATTGAAAACATTAGGACTTTTGCAAGAATAACTTATGAAAGTTGAACTTTGCAGGGATATATCTACTATTCACCATATTTGCAGGGACCTGTATGAAATTAACCCAACTATAAAATAGTGCAACTTTTTGTTATATAGTGCAACATATATTTGAATAGTGTAACTTTTTACTAAATAGTGCAACATCGTGTTGTCCGTGAGATTTTTTTTTTCTCACTGCTAACACCACCTCGTCCCCTTTCATGAACATGCTTTGAAAGCATTTTCAACTAGCAATTGCCACCCTCCTCCTTTGCCACCTTCGTCTTCATCTCTGACGAAGCAAGTCACGATGACGAGTGTGCTAAATTCGTTATATTCCTCTCGTTCATAAGGCATTCGCGATGGGGACGTAACGGTGGTATGAAGGTAGTAGAGTGATGACTGCTCGAAACTGCCGCCGGCGTTGGAAACATGGCTGGCGAGGAAGCATGGAGGAAGGAGAAAGCGGATTTTTAAGACATAAAGATATCTTGGTTCGTTTTCAAAAACTTTGATCTGAATTTATAAGGACACAAAAAGTGGCCTATTTTTGTAAAAATACAAAACTAGTGATTTTCTTTTAGTTTTGCAAAAAGGCCTAAAATCTAACCGTCAAACTTTTTTTATTTATTTATATATGTCATTCTATCATCTGATCTTAGATTAATTTTCAATTAACTACTTCCTCAGTCTCTAACCTCCAACTAAAAATCATATTAGAAGGATAAAATAAGTTTTTTTATGGAGCTAATGACTATTTTCAACAGCATTCCAAAAAAGTTAAAATTTTAAAGTGATTAGATTTTAATCACTTAAATTTTCGAGCAATAAATATGAAAAATATGTTTTTTTGGGAGTACATAGGCAAATTACTCATAGAGCTGGATTTTTTTATAAAACAATTCTCTAAAATTTTAAAATTTGCCAAATAACCCTCTCAAAATTTTATTTGAAAAACTAACCTTCCATTTACTACGTCGGCATCACGTCAGAATTTTTTTTAAAAGCGGTGAGTCATTCCCTGCTTTCTCCCATTTTTTTTAAAGGCGGTGAATCGTTCCCCACTTTCTCTCATTTCTTTTAAAGACGATGAATCATTCACCGCCTTTCACTTATTTACTGTTTTTTTCTATATTCTATATATAATCCTAACAATCACGTAAAAATTTTAACAAATCACATCTAATCTTAACAACCTTTAAATCATAATAATTTATCCATATAATTTTATATAATTTTAACAGCCTGAAAATCCTAATAATCTATCCATACAATCCTAATAATCAAATAAAAATTCTAATGATCCACATATAATCCTAACAATCTAACTTTTTTTTATTTCCTATATAATTCACGCACAATTTTAATGAATGCGGTGAACGATTCACCACATTTAAAAGAAATAGAAGAAAGCGGGAACGATTCACCACTTTTAAAAGAAATGGGATAAAACGGAAAACGATTCACCGTCTTTATAAAGAAATCCTGACATGACGCCCACGTGGCGATCACAGGGTCATTTTGTCAATTACAGTTTTTTGGAGGGTCATTTTATAAAAAAGCCCCTTAGAGCACTTGTTTCCCCGGTAGTGGAGAAATATAAATAAATGACTATAAAAGCCCACTCAATGTTCCTTACTGCCTCAAAAATGCCGTAATTTACTTCACTCTGACTACTGCAATTTTTTTTTTTTTTTGCCCCACGATCTGATAGTATGCCATGGTACTCGTGCCATGGCTCATTGCATTGCAATAGAGACTCCAAAAATTTCCGTTAACCTGTGTGTTATCTAAGCTTATAAAACTATCCCAAAGTAATATCTCAAAACTAATCTTTTATTGTTACTTAGAAGGTAAAAAAAAAGAAAAAAAAAAAACCAGCCCATAGGCTGCTAATTCAAGACCACTTATAAGTCTTGTATTGTTAACGGGAGATTCAAACCCCCGACCTTTTAAACCTCCAGAGTGATTGTCTTCTGCAAGTCCGTAGTTGAAATAAAAGAATTGGATACCCTTTCAAGGCAACTAATTAATAACCAAATGGGACAAAAACAAACATATAAGCTTACTCCAACCATTTCTCTTTAGAAAAAGACCTCAATATATCTTCCATAACCACCACTGTTGGACACAATAGCGTACTCAATCAAAATGCCATATCAACATACCTATACATTTATATTTATATTTATATGATCAGTTAATATCCTTTTTTCTTCTATACGTATGGAAACCTCGAAATTAGGCTCTGTCTATATAGAACAAATACAAGAGCTATGCAAAAAAGTTCCATATGATACATGATATTTGTCGGGATGGATGGACTCAGTAGACATGTTGGGAAAGATCCGGAGTGAAAATCTGAACGATGGTTGCATTACAGTGAACGAAGGACGATAGTGCGGCACTGGCCATCACCTTTTGGGCGGAGTTATGTCGATTCTGTGTGGTCTTCTTTCTAAAATAGCTGGAAAAAGAGGCTCGTTGAGCCATCGCCAAATGACCGGAGATCCGCCGGTTTCACCAATGCCCTGCACAGCGGGCACGTCCTTTCTCTCTCAAACCTGAAATTAGAGGTATTACTTGGCTCGTGAGCTATGTAGACTCCAAAAACAGAAGGCCAAAGAGCACAAATGGAGAGAGAATAACATATTTGCAATCTACAGTAAAATGTAGGGTAGAGCTCAAGCAAAGAGATGATACATGGAAGCAGAAAACAAAACTGCATCTGCTTTGGAACTTGGGAAAGTTAGGATTGATGCAATGGCAATTCGGTCATCAATATATTAATTCTGCTGTCAAACACAACTGAAGGTCATTTCAGTGGTGTATCGTGGAGAGGGCAGATTTCCTTAAAAACCTCAGAAATGTCTGAAGGTCGTCTTTTGTGGGAAAAAAAAAAACCCAAATATAGCCCACAGCCAGATGTCGATCTCCTCACGTCTCTTCATAATCAATGGCTGAGTTGCAATTATGTCAATTCAAGCATCCTCATAGTGATGCCAAACATGTCAATGAGTAACACGAAAGAAACAAAACAAAAAAAAAAAGATCCACGCTGAATTCAGAGAGAGAGAGAGAGAGAGAGAGAAAGAAAGAGAGAGAGAGAAGGAATTTAAGATGCCAAGTGCGCCTTTAGCTTCAGCCATTTTCGAAATGCCATAGAAGTCAAAAAAAGGGAAATAAAAAGATAGTAGGTGCATTACCATTCAGAGACGCAATCTTCACAGAATATATGTTTACAGCGGAGAAGAATAGGAGCATGCATCTTCTCCTGGCAGATAGCACACAAATCACCAGCAGCAATAACCTGCATAATTTCAATTCTGCTTGAGCGACGGCAAAGTATTTATAGCAGCTGATAAAAAAACTATCTTTGAAAAACATAAGAACACCAAGCTTCTGAATTAGTCCAAAGAAAACAAAATTTACAAATTTAAGTGACTGCCATTTCAATTTCTGAAGGCATGAGACAATTGATAGATAATGTTACTAACAAAAGATGCAGTAGGTACTTATTACATATGCGCAACAGAAAAAACTTAGAAATTCATTAATGAGGAAAGATGCTTCAGAATGATTGGTTCCTCCTCTAGAGAGGCATACCAAACAACACAGAGGATTTAATCTGGTATTCAGGATTTAATAATATAAGTAAACTTTCCTTTTCTTCTCTTATCTACCTCTTTCCTGTTTTCCCTTTGCCTTTCCTTCTACTTTGTACCATTCATAATCCCAAGGAAATGATTCAGCCAACACCCTTTGTTGGCTTTGATCCAAAAAATTCTCTAATGGGGCAAATCTACTACCCATTTTGCGATCATATATTCATAGGCAAAAGGATTCACAAGAAGCTAACCATTAACTTGCTTCAAATGTCAAAAAGAGGTTCAATACATCGAATATATGAACATCAAACAAAGTTGTCAATTATTTGCAAGCAGTAGGGAAAAAGCAAAAGATTCATCTACAACAACCGTGTCTAATAAAGTAGTAAGGACCTTGCATTACAAATCAAGGAAAAGCTAAAAGACAACACTTTACCTGTTCTGTCGTTGCATAAGACCCATAATGCATATCTTTACGCGACAACGCCCTCAATGCTGTCAAAAATGATTGAACCTGAAAATCACCAGTTTCAATTAAGCAACATTCACTCATCACCTGATCAAACTTAGGGTTCGATACAAATTTAGCCCCTGTAGTCAGACTTCCACTTCAATCTCATTCTTATAGATCCATTTTTTTACAATTTAATCCCTAGAGTTTGTTACGCATATCTGTTTTACTGAGATGAGAAGGTTTTCAATTCGAGTCTGTATAACCCTAATACATTCTATTGTCCTTACAGATATTCCTTATAACAGAGAGTCATCTACTTGAAATCAAAATGGGCATCAAACAACAGAGACTAAAAGCTGTTATAATTGAAAAGGACGAAATTGAAATTCAGATCAAACTTCAGGGACCAAAATTTTTTAATTAACCTCAAATTTATGATAAAGAAAACAAAGAAAGAAAAGAGATCATACCTTCTCGACAACTGACGTCAGCTTGAAAGTAAGATACAAGCCTGTCGTAAGAGAAGAAAAGAGACTGCCATATTCCTTGTTCAGGAAGAACCGATACCAAACAGGAGTTGGCAATAAGGCACGGTACAACAGCAGAAGATATTCCACAAGGGTTAACATTTGACCCTACACAAAAGGGATAAGTTATGGTAGTTCCATCTTAGACATGAATACTTCTTACAATATTTAGCAAATAGGATCGTACACACTGTTTATACACAAAAAACTACCAGAGTATTTATCCTACAATATGGAATTGCCAAAAGTACTGCATTAGACCTCTTGGGCAACTATATATATGTAAAAAAGTTTGTTAAATGATCTGTAGTTTTTGCAGGAATTTCCATACGAAGAAAGAGGCTAAAAAGCAATACTACAATCGCAGAGTAGGCGAAAATTTGCAGAAATATAAGCAAAAGCGGATCACCTGCTTGCGGTAGTTACGGCCCCTGCAGTTTTTATAGTACATCAGGAGCATACACTTAACGATCATAGCTGCTTGGCGCACCATTGTATCTGAACAAAGGTGGAAAATTCATGAGAATTAATAACACTAACTACAAGAAGAAAAGTATTTCTCAAAAGGAAAGTCTAATAAATTTTGTGAGACAATGAGTAGGTACTTGACAAGTTACATTTTAAGGTAAGACAGGGAAACAACTGTATTTTCTTTTTGAATAGCTATGCAGCATATATTTGCTATCTGTCAATAAAAGAAAACTGTGCTTAGATGAATTTGAGAGAATAACATACAATGGTAGAGATCAAAAGAGAGCAAGATCTAGATATATTCATATAATATTATTCAGCCTACAAAGAGCTTTATGAGATGTTCTAGTATAGTTACATTCTGCGAGTGTAACAAGCTTCAATATATGGATGAAGAGATTGCATAATAATAGATGGAAACAATTGAGTGTCGGAGGGCTTATTTGACTAGTAGTATTGACTCTCTGGATGGGTTTTTTGACTTATTCTAGGGCCTTTGATCAAGTCCTCTACTTCTCCTTTGAATTCCAATTTTGGTGGCAAGTTTCTATATCAAAAGGGTACCTATTAGTTAGTTATTCTTTTTAATGTTTATGCACGCAAAACATGATTCAAATGAATTAATTCCTCAAGTGATTCTCGTACAGCCAGTAGAAACTAGAAACACATCATAAATGTATCAGAAAAAACAAGAAAGCTGTCAGAATCGACATATTAGCCACCAAAGAAAGATAAGACATGGACAGATGTTTCTCCAAAAAGCCATATGAGTTCACCCTTTCCACACTAAACTATTCTTCTCAACTTGATGAAAGAAGCAATTAGGAGAGGAACTGTATTAAATGCATCATTGTGAAGGGACAACTGTTTGAATTACTACAGAATACAAGAGTGGTCTTTACTGAAGAAAGAGAGAAAAGGGCACAGAATTTCACCCAGAAAAAAAATCATATCATAAAATGAAATAAAGAACACAAGATCATCACATTCTAAAGAACCATAAATTCTAGAACACATTTTATCTGCCTAAAAAGAAAATCGTAGAGATACAAGAAAAAAAACAATCATTGAACCATTAAATATGAATTCACCATGACACCTAATAATTAAGAATTCAGGGATTTTCCACAGAATATCGAATAAAGTAAATAACATTTCAAACTAGGAGTGAAACTAGAAGGTTTTTAACTGCTTAAAAGAACTAGCATTCCCGAAAGTGAAAAAACTATAGAAAATCTCAACATGTGCAAAGTAAATTTTATATATTATCCAAACAACTTATTTAATTAAAAACAAGCACGAACTTTGATATTCATTTACTAGAGTAAAGTGAATACCATTGACCATAATGATAAATATGGAGTGCCAAAATGGAGGTATTTCTTTAGGAGGAAGCATAACAAGAGGTTTGAGAAGGTCATCATTTCGGTACCACCAATAGACTCCAAAAACATGAACCATAAAAACTAGTGTGATCCCAATAAGCACAGAAATTTTCCTCTCTCCCTGCATAAATAAACATGCCGTAGTAATGTCAGCGTCCAAATATCAACAATAGTAATTTCTTACTTTTGAGGGCACTTCATCACATATAATTCAAGTTTAAAAGCAAAACATAAGAAGGGAAGTTTAACTAAATGAATTTCAGCTACCTTATCCACGAGGAAGAAAGTACCAACTACACATTATGCCTAAAAATGAAGCAGTTTCAAATTTTTAACTATTCAAATGACCCCTTGGAAAGTAGCGACATGGATGACATGCACACATCAGTAAAAGCAAGTTCTGAAAATAAATAAGCAAGAGGATTATGCATGTGTAGGATTTTTAACCAATTAAACAATTCTAAATTGTTGTGAAAAAATCAATGTCAAAGGTCCTTATTCCTACAGCAGTAAAAACACTCTATAATCATTTCTCATATGAGAATAGCTCACTGCAACATAATTGAACAGTATCCAATTGCCAATACAGGCTAAAGGAGATCAAATACAATATACAGGGCTATGAATTAGAAAACTCATCACCTGACAAATTTTCTTTATAAATAAACAAAAGAGTGTTAATGGACTGAAATCAAGTATATCCAAGCTGTCTTTTAGAGCTTAGAGTGAATCAATGACTCAATTGATTTTCTGTTCTACCATAGAGATAAGATCATAGACTTCCAAGGTCATTGGGTTATCATCCCAAATGAACTATGCCAAAAATCAGTCATTATAAAAAGGTTAAATTACAGAAAATCCTCTTGAAAATATCTGCGTTTTCACTTTTCCCCCTTGAGTTTCAAAAACCTACATTTTGCCCACTTAAAATTTCAGAAATGTTTTCAGAAGGGTACGGCATTAATGAAGAGGACAAAATGACTAAATTACCCTTCTTCTATAAGAAAAAAATAATATTTTTTAAATATATTTCCGTCATTTTGAAGGGCATATTCGGTATAAATTATAAAAAATGAACGGAATAGTGAGAGAACCTTGACAGAGAAGGAATAAATGCAACAATTTGGAATGTTGAGGGAGTAAATTGTAGATTTTTGAAAGTTAGGGGGGGAAGTGAAAAAACGGGTATTTGTAAGGGGGTTTTCTGTAATTTAGCCCTATAAAAAACTGACTATTCTTCAACTAGTTAAAAAATAACCAAAACTGACTATTCTTCAACTAGTTAATTATCCTCTCATGGAATTTCATCTCCAATCAAAAATCTTGAAGACTTGACAATTCCGTATGATGCAGCAAGAAACAACCAAACGCTGACGGGCACATTACAGGTGCATAAATATCACAAAAATGTAAGTTTCTAGTATGTCATATAAGTTTCTTATTAAATTCCCGAACCAAAATAATGAACAGAAGCCGATTAAAGAATCAATGCAACGATAATTCGAAATTATTATACAGGAATGTCGTAAACCTTTAAAGCTGTCTGCTTCCGCAATATATCATTGGACTTGAACATCACCGCAGCAATCCAAATTGTAACAAAGAACCCTGTATAAGTTTCTTCCAAGTGTCATTACTTGAATATATCAAGAAATACAAGACTGAGTATAAAAACAAGCTATTCCTGTAAAAATGACTCAAGAATGCTTCATTAATATTCATTAAAACCCACATTAAAGCTTAAAGAACAAAGGAAGAGCGGCTCTCCCTGCTTAAGGCTTCTCACAACATTAGAAATTTTACAGAATACAGAGATTCCATATGTCGTACAACTTCCATTTAGACATAGTGATTGACCGGAAGCAGCTAACTTGAGAAATGCTAAAAGTCTACCAATACTTTTACTAGTGGAGAAAAAGTTAATGATTTCAATGACATAATCCTGCATCACAATGATATAAAAATGATGCAAATGGTATTGAGAAAAGTAGTTGTTTCAATCAGAAAAACATGTTAAGCTGATAAAAGCACTATTCTATTCTTTTAATACGATCTATAAGCCAAATTTTAGATTGTTAGAGATTAATGTACTAAAACATACCCGATTACACGTGTTTTGTAGTTCTTTAGCCCATTGTTTAGGCTCACCTAAGCTCTAACACCACAAGGTATCTCAACCTCCGAAGAGAAATACCGAAGAAAACATTATGAACTTAGTGATTCTTCATTATCTTTCTAGTTCAAGAAAATTAAAAGTTCTAATGCACAACTTCTTGATGTTAATGTGACACTTCAAAAACAGAAAACATCTACTAGGAGTTGTTGACTCGTCTCATAAACACGTATTTTCTTAGTTCAACAAACTAACTGGCTTGTACTTGCTGGATATCAAAGAATGTACATGATCTTCTCTACAGATTGGGGCAAGTACAGCTAATTACTACAACATTGCAGTAAGACGATCAAGATTGGTAAAAATCTGCAACATTCTACTCTCGCATGATAAGCACTACTAGTACTGAATTCTTGCAGACTAATCACAAGAAATTCATAAAGAATACTTAAAGGCAATCAAATGTGTTTTATTAATCAATCTCATTTTATAATTCAACATTTTCAGGCATTCTTGTGGCACCAACCTTGCCTACAAGCAACAGAATTGCAAAGTACTCTTACATACAATCTGTTTGGCAGGAACTATCATAATCTTTATGATTTTCTTCAACAGTTATTAAACAAAAGAGAAAAAAAAAAGAAAAAGAAATCACAATTTTCGGCAGAGCTCAAGATTGTGAGTCAAGAATTATCAACAGTGAGGTTATAACTGCGAAAGGAGTCTATATTAGTTACCAGAATGTGCTCCATTAGAATGCTTCCTTAATATTGAAATATTACTGCTTTAATAACACCGTAATTATGAATTTCAGAAACATACTGAAGCTAATATATTGCTCAGTGCCAATTATTATTGGCAAAACTAGACAAATTACCTTGCAAATGTTGCCTGATGAACACTACCAATAAAAGCAATGAGAAGGGCAATATCTGCTCGATCCACCGCGCAACCTGCTGTATATCATATCTCTGATACGAGGGGTCTCTATTATTCCCCGCTGTCGCATTTGCATCGCTATCTGTGGTCTGTGAGCCAACGGCCGAGATCGAGGCCGGCAAAGAAGAAGAAGATGACGACGATGACAACGATGTCACCTCTCCGACCGCACCGCCGTCACTCCCTCCATCTCTGCCGTGCCTTTCAGGCACTGAAGGGCTCTGCTCAGTAGAGAGAGCAGTAGAACTACCAGAGATCCCCTCTCTCGCCGGCCCGACCGCCAATGCCTGCGGCGGATGATCCCCGACCCCAATTATCCGTATCGACACCTCCCCACCGCCGCCCGAGCTGTGAGCGGCGGCTGCCGATTCCTCGATTCGGGACGAAACATGGTCCCTCGTGCCGCCGCCGCCTGCAGCGGCGGCGATGACCCCACCGCCACCGATCAAGCTCTCACCCTCCGGATGGCCCGATCTCGCCCGCAAGATCCCCGAATACTCCAGCAGGGCGGAGAGCGGCGCCTGGATGAAGTTGGACGCGGAGAATTGCACTCCGTACCTCCTCGAGGAGGAGGGCATACGGAAGGGCTCGGGGCTCCCGCCGGGGGGCTCCATCATCGGAGGCGCGTACGGCGAAGAGTGGCCAGAGAGACCGCGATCGACAGCTCGAATTGGCCGGGCACGAGGTCGGGAACGCAACAAGGGGGAAGAGGAGGCGATGGCGATGGCGATGGCGATGGCGATCTCGGAGAATGCCGAAGGAATCGGAGAGAATCCTTAACCCTAACCCTAGCTCTTCGTAGATATTTCTTCGTCGTCGGAGGAGGAGGAGGAAGATGCGGGTGGGGGATGATGTGAAGTGCAAAATTCTTTATATAGGGATCGAAGCGTAAAGAGAAAAAAGACGAAGATTCGAGAGTTCTTCGTGGAGCTCCTCCGTTTCTCCTCTCTCTCTCTCTCTATATCTCTATCTCTATCTCTCTCTCTCTCTAGTTTGTTTGATGGAGTCCAGAGGGAAAGGAATGGTGGGGTTTTCTATACTATGTGGTGAGGCTGACCATTTCGTGCCTTTTCTTTCTTGGAAGGGAAAGAGAGACAGAGAAGAGAGAGAGAGATAGCGCGATCGGAGATTGCAGGAGCAGAGAAAACGAATAAGAAAAAAAAAAAACCACAAATTAATGCTGTATACCCAAAATAAAAAAATAAAAATAAAAATAAAAATAATTATATATAGATCCCTACAAATATAATAAATTATAAATATATTTCTATAATAAAATTCAACTTTCATATATTATTTCTATAAAAATTATAATATTTTCAAATATGTACCTGCGGTAGTATCCGTTAGAAAAAATTAGTTAATCATAGATAAAATATTTAACTCTAGTTAGTTAATGAGATGAATTGACCTTTTTATCACTCTTCAATTAATAGTTAGAACTTTTAGAAGGACATATTTGAAAATATTATAATTTTTGTAAGAATAATATATGAAAGTTAAATTTTATAAGTGAAATNTTTAGAAGGACATATTTATGATGACAGAAAAGTTATTTCACTTATAAAATCAACAGTATTTTAAAAGTAACAAATCAGAATGACATATTTGAAAATATTAAGATTTTTACAAGAATAATATATGAAAGTTAAATTTTATAAAAATATATTTGCAATTCACTTATACCTTTATAGAGACCTGTATAAAATTTTTTTTTGAGAGAAGGGTAGCACGCTATCCGCTTCATTCAGCAAGAACGTGAATTAAGCTACATGGGAGACCTGTATAAAATTAACCCAAAAAAGTATATGGTTTAGCTTTTAAAAATAATTTTGGGATCAAAAATAATTTTTGGATCAACTGAGCGTTTGGTAACATGAATTATAAAATTTGGACTAAGTTATCGAAAATTTTTCTGTACATATTTTTTTTACTGTTAAAAATCTATATTTTATCTTCTTAAAATTTTAAAAATATTTTTAGAGGATACAAATATAATAGAGAAGACAAAATGACCAAATTATCCTTATTTTTTCTATAAAAATAATTTTTAACATATTTTTGTCATTTCAAAGATATTTTCGATATAAATTATAAGAAAATGAACAGAATAGTGATGGAACCAGACGAAGGGAGGCTAAATTAAACAACTTGAAATGTTGAGGGAAAAATTATAAATTTTTAAAAGTTAGAGAGGAGAGTGAAAAAGTGAGTACTGAGTTTAGACTCAATTTTCAATTGTAAATTCAAATTTTAAAATTATAATTAGATTTTAAATTTTAAATTCAATTTTTTACTTTAAAATTTAAATTTGAAATTTCAAGTTATAGATTTCAAATTTTATATTAAAAACAATTTTAAATATTTTAATTTTGAAATTTTGTTTTTCATTTAAAAGTTTTACAATATGTATTTTAAATTTTAAGTTTAATTTTTAAATTTCAAATTTCAAAATTTAATTTTATATTTTAAAATTATAAAATTATAAAATTATAAACTTTAAATTTTAATATTCAAATCTAGTTTTTAAATTTCAAATATTTTAATTTTAAAATTTAGAAATTTTAATATTCAAATTTGAACATTTAGATTTTAAATTCAAATATCAGATTTCAAATTCTGGTTCTGATTTTTATTTTAAAATTTTAAAATTTAAATTTAAATTTTGAATATAAATTTTAAAATAAAATGCAACCAAATAAATGTTATTTGCAAACAGCAAAAGAATTTTGTCCGACTTTATAAAATACTTTCAGAAAAATTATTTTCGACTCAAGAAACTTTGGAGGGTACTGTTTCAGAATCTAGACCAAATTTTTCAGGCCTCATAATCAAAAGATTCAAAAGCAGATCAAAACTGCTTCTAAATTGATTTTGGTACAGTTATTTTCACCCTGTAATACTTTAGTGAAAATGTCCAAACTACCCTTAAACTATTCGTATATTTTTTTGCATATCCAAGTCTGTATTTATAGAATTCTTTTAGAAAAATTATTTTACTACTAGACTTAGACTTTATTTGGTATTGAGATCTATCTAACACTATTAGATAAAGTAAAGTGAGAAAAAAACATATAGAGATATGTTTCTACGTTTTTCGATGGTACCGTAAAAAGTATATCGTAATCGACTAATCGCGAAATGCGGAACGCAATATTACGTATGAAAACAAACAGAGTATTTTTTCATCGTCCTTTCTCACCGCACGTAACGCAATCTTCCTGCAATCTCAAACGAAATCTCAGCAAACTTTGGAGAGAATTTTTTTAGAATCTAGACAAAATAGCCCCTTTTAGAGTTCTAATATTTAAGGCTTAGTAATCAAAAACAGCTCAAAGCTTTTTCTGAATTGATTTTGGCGCAATCATTTTCACACTTTAATGATTTATTGAAAATGTCCAAACTACGTACTCTTTTAAACAATTTATATATTTTTCACAAATCCTAGTCTATTCATTTATTAAAGGGGAAACTTCAAAAACCCCTGTGGTTTTGCACGTTCTCACTTTGGTACCTTGTGGTTTCAAGTGTATCAAGTTAGTATCCTGTGATTTCAAGTGTATCAAGTTAGCACCCTATGGTTTCGCACTTTCTCACTTTAGTACTTTGTGGTTTAATATTTCGTTAAATTAAATATCCCAAAATGGATAATAAAAAGAGAAAATTGAAACCATAGGGTACTAACTTGATACACTTGAAATCACAGGATACTAAAGTGAGAAAGTGCGAAACCACAGGATACTAACTTGATACACTTAAGGGTACTAAAGTGAAAAAGTGTGAAACAACAGGAGGGGTATTTGAAGTTTTCCCTTTATTAAATTATACTATCTGCAACCACTTCTCTCTCCTCCCCTATCTCCAACAGCAAACTTCCTCTCAATCTCTCTCTTATTCTATCTCTCTCACCAACAGTTAACTCCTCTCTCCCGCCTCGTTCTTTTCCACCTCCCTTTCTTCCCAACCAAGGAAAACGACCGCCGGTCATTCTCTCTCTCCTTCAAATATCTCGGAGAATGACGTCACTCTCTCTGGTAGTGTTTGGTTCGGGAACAAGGGGGGTAATAAGCCCTTGTTCCCCCCTTTATTCCCGAACGTCATATTTGGTAATCGGGAATAGCAGTTTGAAAATTTCTAGAACAAGCTGGTATAAGGTTGGAACTGCTGTTCCACCTTTTTTTCGGAACAAGCTTGTTCTTTGATGAGAACAAAGACTAATTAAAGTCTAAATTTAATTTTAATGATAGTAAATTATTAATTAATATAATTAATATATTTAAATTATTATTTATTACTTTAATAATTAAATAAATAAATTAATTATTATGATAGCTAATAGATTAATAATTCTCATTATTAATAATTATTTATTATTAATAATTATTAATTAATATTTACTATTTAATTATTATTATTAATAGATTAATAATTATTAATTAATATTTATTATTTAANGAATATATAAACAATTGCCACTAATAAATAATAATAATAATTATTATTAAAAATTATATAATCGATATTATTATTATTATTAATTAGATAATCGATATTATTATTATTATTAATTTATTATTTATAAGTAATTAATAATAATAATTATTAATTATTATTATTTATTAATAATTAGTATTATTAATAATTAGATAATTGATATTATTAATTTATTATTTATAATTAATTATTAATAATTATTATTTATAATTAATTATTAATAATTAATTTATTATTTATTTTTAGGTAATATTTTGATGTTAATTAATTACATAATATAATTTTAATTTCAAATTACAACTCTTATTCCTGTTATTCCAATCTAATCATTCAAACACTATTTACCTTATTCCTAGAAACAACACAATTTTCATCCAAACACAAAATTGTTCTAGTTCCTATTTATACCTGAATTTGTACCTATCTCTGGAATACACAGTTCTTACTTATACCCGAACCAAATGCAGCCAGGTATAGCTCTAGTCATTTTTGATCGGATTTGGCCCAAACAAGTAGGTTGCGCCCCATTATGGCTAAATCTAGTTGGTTCTGCTCTGATATGAACTGGTCGAATCTCACAGTTTTTGAGTTTCACCCTTTGTTTCAGCGATTTGTTTCAATAGTACATTTATTTATTTATTTATTTTTAAAAAAGAGGTAACTAACTACCCGCTTTATTCATTAATAAGTGAAATGAACTAGCCTTATAAGACGGATGCAGCCAGGGCTTCCGTAGGAAAGAAAGAAAAAAAAAAAACCAAAAATAAAAAAAAGGAAAAGAACCAGGGATAAAAGCGAACCCAAAGTAAAACAACAAAACAACAAAACTAAAAAGCTAAAAAAAAAATAAAGTGAAGCATTTCGTGCTCAGCAAAAATTGCTCCAGTCGGTCGGAAGAAGTTTAACACGTTTCCATCTTTCAATAGTACATTTATTAACCTCCAACTTTTAACCTAATGCCAATAATCCTCGAGATGCAATTGAGATAAGTTGGAACTTTAGAGAAGTAGGTTTAATCATTTAGCTCGTTAGAGCTTTAATAAGTGATACCTACTTTGAACTTTAATAAGTGATAAAAATAAATATATAAACACGTTTCATATAATTTACTATGATGGTATCAGAGTAGAAGATCATGAGTTTGCATCACGTCAAATTCAAGTCTTTGACTAATAAAAAAATCTCCAGTTCAAATGTAAAAAAAAGAAAAAGTTTTAGAGTAAGATTTAGAACTTTGGCTTCAACAAAAATTATTGAACAAAAAATACAAAATAGAAAGACGAATGCCTACAAACTATATGGGAATGTCAACAAGGGCGATTCAGTTTGATTTTTAAGGTAACCATAATCCCGTCAAGCAAAAGAAGAGTTCGAGAATGAAATTCAAACCGCAGAATTAAATTCGACCCACAACTTTATTAATTGTAATCAAAGTTGTATAAAAGAAAATTCAAAATCATAATAATCGTTTAAATAAAAAATATTTTTTTGAGAAATAAGTACAAAAAAAAATTAGAATGAATATTTTGATGGTGAATATATCTAGATCCCATTAAAGCAGATATTCATAAATCAAAAATGTTGTCAATAGTTAAAGCTTGCAAGGCAAATAAAAATTCAATCAAAGTGTGCTTCAAATTAAATATCCCTGCATACATATCTTTGTCCCTCTTTCAGTGTGAAAAGGATCTATGACCTTATACCAAACAAAGTATTAAAAAAAAAACAAAATGAAATAAAATAAGTTAACAAATTGTGTGGAAACCCCCCTCAGCTATAGGTCGTTCCGAAAACACCCCTCAACTTTAATTTTTGGGTTGGTAAGTTTAGCTTCTAAATTTTTTCATTTGAGTTTTTATATTAATTAAGTTAACAAGTTTATTAAATTCTATGACTCAATTTAATGGAATTATCACTCAGGGCATGTTTGGTTCGTACATTTTGGATCCGAAATGAAAATCGGTTTGACCAAATTCTGCTAATTTTGTTTGGTTCACAGGAAGCGATTTGGGACTCTCATTCCGGATCGAAATGGGAACAGTCTATTAGCTTACAAATTGATTCCAGTCTCCAAGCTTGGATTGAAGTTTCAATCCCAAGCCCACACTCTCCTCTTCCTCATGCCTAGTCCAATGTTTTTCTATTTTATCCATTCTTTCTTTCCGTATACCAATCTTTTCCCTCTTTTGTCATCATTAAAAAAAACGTGATATATTATTTTTTATCACAATTTTATTCAAAAAATTTATGCATTTTTTTTGTAATTTTTTGCATAAAAATTTTTAAAATAAATTCCTTTTTTTTTGGCATAGCTCTAACTTGAGAATAGTATTAATTTTTTTTTTATAAATTGTAGATAGTTTTATAAAATTATATTTAAAAGTAAAATTAATATTATGTTATTCTATTATTTTTTATTTTGTATGAACCAAACAGTAAAATAGGAATAATTCATTCCAATTTTCAATCCAGAAATGAACCAAACGTCTTGGGGGAGTAGGGCAATCCAATTGCCATTCCAATTCATTCTCATTCTATTATCCATTCTAATTCTACTCTTAAACCAAATAAGCCCTCAATGTGATAAAATTTTAAATATATTTGGTTAAAATCATTTAATTCTAATTAAGGTTGGCAATCAAGCTCGTTGTTCACGAGCTAGCGTGTGCTTGGTCGAAATGAGTTTGAGATCAATCGTTCATTTAGCAAACGAGCCGAATACGAGTTGGAGTCAGCTCACTCATGTTCGGCTTGATATAGCTCGAATATTCATATGTATATATATGAATTGAGCTGCTATGATTTTAAAACATCAAACCATTGGTGCTTTTAGGTTTTCGGTCTTTGGATGAAGATTTGTAGGATTAGGATAATGGTAATTCTTTTTAGGGTTGAGCGGACGGTCGGTGGAATAGCGTAATCTAAGGGATGGAATTGGCCGAAGGGATAGATCTAATGATAAAAAACTTACAAGCACCAATTGCTTGGTGCTTTTCAAAGCACCATATCCATACTCTCTCTTTCTCTCTCTCTCTCTCTCTCTCTCTCTATATATATAATTAAGATTTTAAGATTCTATTTTCTTTCAATTTTTACTCAGTAATAGAGCTGATAATCTAATTTACTGCTCACGAGCTAGCTTGTATTTGGATCGTTAATAAATAAGTCCAACATAAGATAAATTTTTTCAACTTAATATTTTAACGAACAAGCTCTTTTTCGACTTATTTTATAAACAAGTAAACATGAGTCGGTGTCAGTTCGCTCGTGTTGGGCTCATTGATTGTTCTAATTCTAATAAATGAAACATTGAGAGGGTCCAGATTCAGAATGACATATAGTTGCATGGCCTCCATATATTTTTACCTAAAAAGAATAATAAATGTAGTCTCTAAAGAAAATGATGCTTTAATTTTATTTATGTCCTTTACATTGTGATTTATATCACATGTAATGTCCAAGGACAAAGGCCGGCACGATAATTGAGAAAGCGTCACGGTGGTTTTAATTTTTAAATTACTGATATTAATTATTAAACCAGCAATTTGAAATGTAAAATAGTGAAATGAAATTGCCCATCCCATTCATGTTTGTTACATGAATCATTACTTAGAAGTTTTTTTTTTTTAATTTCGTCAATTAATGATTGTGACGCCCACAAAACAATAAGTGGAAACGTCTCATTTACTCAAAAAAAAAAAAATATTGGTGAACTTCTAATCTCTCTCTCTTTCTCTCTCTTAACACGCACAAATTAGTATAAAAAAAAAAAGAAAATCCTATCAAATGGATTTCGCTCGGAAATTGCTACGAAATTTGGATTGCAAAAAAAAAAAAAAAGTAAAAAATATATATATATATAGAACTTATCAGAAAGGGTTATTTGCATACACGTCCCTACAAACATAGTGAATTGCAGAAATATTCCTGCAAAACGAAAACTCCATAAGTTATCCCTGCAAAAGTCTAAAGTTATGCAGATATTTCCCTGCCGTTAAGGACTGTTAGAAAATTTTCGTTAACCACGGTTAAAGTACTTAACCATGGTTAATTATAAGGTAAATTTACGATTCTATCCTTCTTCTTCTTCCCCCTCTTCTTCTTCCCTCTTCTTCGTCGCCGACGAGGGCGGCAGCGGCAGCGGCGGCAGCGACGACGGCCGCGACGACGAACCCTCTCTCTTTCTTTTCCTCCTTCTTCCTCTCCCTCTTCCCTTTTCTCCCTTCTTCTTCCTCTTCCTTTTCCTCTTCCCTCTTCTTCATCGCCGGCGAGGGAGAAGATCCGACGGCGGCAGCGAATCCTCTCCCTCTCCCTCTTCTTCTTCCTCTTCCTCTTTCTTTTCCTCTTCCTCTTCCTCTTCCTTTTCCCTCTTCTTCGTCGCCGGCAAGGGAGGAGATGCGGCGGCGGCGCGCGGCGACGAACCCTTTCCCTCTTCATCTTTCTCTTCCCTCTTCCTCTCCCTCTTCCTCTCCTTCTTCCTCTTCCCTTTTTTTCTTCCTCTCATTCTTTCTCTTCCCTCTTCTTCGTCG
The DNA here is from genome assembly GCF_001540865.1 of Ananas comosus. Lineage (NCBI taxonomy): Eukaryota > Viridiplantae > Streptophyta > Magnoliopsida > Poales > Bromeliaceae > Ananas > Ananas comosus. Next base: position 4,228,173 of record NC_033634.1, on the reverse strand, counting down.
CCGGCGAGCTCGACCCGCGCCGTCGCCGTCATTCGCTCCGGCGGCCCGAAGAGAAAGAGGAAGAGAAAGAGAGGGGGAAGATGCTTTTGGAGGGATATATTTGTGAGGGCAAAATGGTCATTTCACATGAAAACTGTTAAAAAATAAACAGTTCTCTAACAGATGTTAATCAGAGGGACATATCTGCATAACTTTAGACTTTTGCAGGGACAACTTATAGAGTTTCCGTTTTGCAGGGATATTTCCGCAATTGACTATGTTTGCAGGGACCTGTATGCACTCAACCCTATCAGAAAGATAGATAATTTTGATTCAACTATTAAATATTTTAAAATTTTGATCTTACTGTCTAACTTTTTAGTTTGTTGGATTTGAATTAGTAAAAGATACTTTAGTTTCAAATTTTAATTTAATCACTTATTTTAATAAATTTATAATTACAAAAATTGTATAAAGTATATTAGCTAAATCTATAAAGATAACGGACGCACTCAAGTTTTAAACTCAAAGTACAGCTGATTGAAGGGTTAGGTAGTAAAATCAAAATTTTAAAAAATTGTGTTGGATCGTTGGCACTAATAATTAATCCCAAAAACTCGAGCTATTAGAAATACACAATCAATTTACTTAAAACGTATAGATACAGTGCCTACGGGTGTCGATTGTGACTTGGCCCAACCAGCCTCACGCCACTTTGAATATGACTCGGCCCACCCAACCTCATGCTATTTCGAACATGATTTGGCCCAACATGGCCTCCCACCACGGAACAGAATGTTTGCCCATTTAAGTCAACAATTCTCCCTTCAGCACCTACACACATTTGCAGCATACGAGAATTAAATCCGTGATCTCTTCTTCTGATACCACATTAAAATAATGGCTAATCCGTGATCTCTGCCTCGAATAATAAATAAAAAAGTTTATCAGATTCATTGGCCATTCATTGCTAGCGACTGCAGCGACAGTGTGTTTAAAGAGGAGCAAAACTATAAGAGCTGAAGGAAAAAGGTCGAGGGGCTTGGAAAAAGATTAGAACACAAGTTTTATTTTTTTAAAAAAATCAATTTGGCTCTCCTAAAACTAAAATTTATTAATATTTTAATTCTTACTATAAAAATCTTATATGTAAATTTTAAAAGTTGAGAGGGGCCATGTCCACCGTGAGCCTCACTTTGGCTCCGTCCCTGATTCAAAACATAAAAGACCATATTTGCAGTTTGAGTACTATTAGGCCATGTATCAAACGTAAAGATTTATTGAAGAGCCAACCCAGATTGGATCTGCCTAACTCTCGGACCTGACCCTGACTTCTGACTCTGAGCCTGATCTGAACCATTCGAACCACTAGTGCAATTTCGCCAACTCCTCACTCAGTGGGTCCACACTTCAGGTGACCCGACCAACTCGATAGGTGGCACATTGTGTAGATCGTAAACGCTAATCAGCTATCCTAAAAACATGTGCTGATAGGAAGGGCGTACCCATCGCACTTAAGGGTTCAACTACAACGCTCGCGGGTTTCGATCTAACTTAACCTATTTGAATGTTGGATCTATTATTGGGCCTCTTTGCCATTAGGTCTCTTGTGGACCACACCCGCACTCAACTTATTAGTCTTACTCAACTCAACTTGTTAGTCTTCTAGACCTATTATCATGGATTAGGAAGTTGCACTTATTTTAGTCTAATAATAAATAGTCAACACATTGGATCCGCATCTTGGGCTCAATCCATAGCCGACCGACTCAATCGATAGCACACCGGGTCCAAACTTTGGGTTCAGTCTGTATTTAACAAAAAAGATCTGTAGCACATTGGATCCATACTTTAGGCTCGAACCAAACCCGACCGACTCGATCAATAGCACATTGGGTCCGCACTTCGGGCTCAGTTCGGGCCCAACTGACGATCGGTAGCACATTGGATCCGCACTTCAAACTCAAGTCTCTCTCAAGTGTGCATACGATTCGATGACTTCTGCACCAGCAACTTGGTTTTTATCTTCACTGCTTTCCCTCTCTCTCAATTTTGGTGATGATTCAAGGACTCCCGCACCTGCGACTTCGTTTCGCATTCACTTCTTTCCCTCCTATTCCTTTTATCCGAATACCTCGCTACGATGAAAATGCACGCATGTTTATGTATTGATATATGTAGAAAATCTCTCTATATATATATATAGCGTTCTTAAGTGAACATTGAATTATAAATTTGAATATGGATTTTTGCTCGATGCTGAAAACAGGTAGTCGGTGCCATCTACCTAGTAAGAGCAATGTTAGTGAATCAGTTTCTATTTGACCAATGGCATAGGTTTAAAAATTAAAAATGATTAAAGGATTGATTTAAGGTTTAAATGACTCACCTTGAGCGTGCCACGTATGGGCCTGTGGTGCACGGTATGTACGGATGAACCCGGTGCACGCTACAGGTTCTCCCGAAATTTCCATCCAAAACCGCGAAAGCCGCACCACGGAGCACGTGCTGAGCACATTCGGAGGCATAAAAAGAAGAAACCCCCGAGGAGTGACAAAGGAAAAGAGAACGAGTACGATCCCCGAGCTAGAGCGAGAGCGCGAGATCGGGGATGGCCCTCTCGGTGGCGCGCCACCGCCGCGCGGCGGCGGCGGCGCCGTCGTCGTCGTCGTCGTCGTCGCCGGAGCGGTACACGAAGGAGGGGAAGGAGGGGCGGAGAGGGGAGGCGGAGGAGGGAGGCAGAGCGATGTGGTGGGTGGTGCCCATGGTGGCGCTGGGTATGCTGCGGCACATGAGCGCCACCTCCAACATCATCCACGACTGCGACGAGGTCTTCAACTACTGGGAGCCCCTCCACTTCCTCCTCTACAAATCCGGGTTCCAAACCTGGGAGTATAGGTAGCGATCCCCCTCATCATCATCATCATCATCACGCTCTCCGAACCCTAATCCCCCTTCCTGTTTCCTCGATTTTGATTTGCAAGACCATAGTTCGTGTTTTAACTCTGTTGAATCAATGTAGTGGCGCTTTGGTGCTTAATGTGTGGTTAGAGAGGGGGAGAATCACCGTATTTTAGGGTAGTTGACTTGATCAAAGGGATTTTGGGTTGATGTAATTGCGATTCGGCTGCAAGTCATGTAAAGGGAGAGTAGAAATCTTAGTTTAGTCGTCGATGTTGATCATGGCGATGCCGAGAAGATTCATTTCCGAGCCGTGTGCTTGATTCCTTGAAAAAGGCTTCACCTTTGAAATTTTCGAAGTGATCTTTTGTAGAAAGATCCAAACCCTTGCCCCGATTGTTCATGGCGGAAATAATGCTTCTATTGTCACTGAATATGACTTAGGCCGAGCGCAATTATGCCAATCCAAGTGTTTGTTAGTGCATTGACAAAGTAAAACCAGTAAGAGAGCTCCAAATTGCGTTCATTTAGTATGGCGTGCTTTGTGGGAAAGCCAGTTTTTTGTTTTTTCGTTCGAATGCCCCCACAGCTAAAAAAATGGAACTTGAATTCAACTGCATTTGTTTAAAATTCTCAAACGATAATAGTTAATATTTGTTTGTTTGAATGCCCTTGCAGCTCTGAGTTTGCCCTTAGGTCGTATTTATACATTTTCCTTCATGCAATAGTAGCTGGGCCTGCTTCAAAAATCTTCAATGAGGATAAGGTTTGCCTTTTGCACTCTTCATTGGAATTTAAACTTTACACCTCAAAAAACCAAAAAAAGGGGGTCTACCTGTTGTACTAATTGCTTTTTCCATTCTTATGTTTTTTGGCGTTTCTTGTCATAATTGTACTTAAGGTTCGAGTCTTTTATTCGGTAAGACTCTTTCTTGGTCTCATCTCAACTATTACGGAAACAATGCTGGTGGTTGCCCTTTCAAGGAGATATGGGAAGAGACTTGCTTGGTATACTCTTGCAATGCTATGTTTAACCAGTGGTTGTTTCTTCGCAAGCACAAGTAATTTCTGTTATTTTTTAACCTTTCTATAATAAATATTATGTAATCTGTAGCATTCTATTGGGGTAATTTTGTTTCTAATTCTTTTTCTCCAAATTACCAGCTTCTCTAATCTTTACTGTTTTGTGAATCTCAGGTTTCCTACCGAGTACCTTCTCCATGTATGCTGTCACTCTCTCATCAGCACTATTCCTTCTCAGGAAGTATGCTCTTGCAGTCTCTGTTGCAGCTGCTGGGGTGATTCTTGGTTGGCCTTTCTCTATTTTGGTTGTTCTTCCAGTCACAGTCTACTCATTAATCCGGGGGCCATTCAAACGAGTATTTTTAGCAGGACTATTAACTTCGCTAAGCCTTCTCGTAAGTCACGCCAGTCTAATCACTTCTTTTTTCTTTTTTTTTTTTTTTCTTGTTGATCCAGCAATTTGGTTGTCGTATTTCTTGCTCAGGCTTTATCAGTATTTGCTGATTATTACTGCTATGGAAGATGGACATCCTCGGTGTTCAATCTCTTGAAGTACAATGTATTGGGGGGTGGTGAGAGCCACTTGTATGGAACTGAAGAAATGTCCTTTTATTTCAGGAATGGGTTCAACAACTTCAACTTTTGCTTTGTTCTTGCCTTACTTTTTGTGGCAATTCTACCAATTGCAAAGAAGAAATACGCCCCTGATCTAGTAATTGTTGTCTCCCCTGTGTATATATGGTTGGCGTTTATGTCTTTGCAGGCCCACAAAGAAGAAAGGTAAACACTGCCAACCTGATTATTGAACAAATTAATATGCCACTCTCTTTTTTCTTTACAGTTTTCTCAGAATATTCTTGTTAGTATAATTGTATCTTTGCATTTGCCTTTTGCATTTGCTTTTTTGTTTTCTGTTTGTTCTTAAGATTCTTTTGATACATCAAAAGACTCTCTCTCTCTCAACACACATAGATATTGATAAATAGGTATGTGGAAAAGAGGAAAAAAAGTCACACTTGAAATCAGCATCTGAGTTTGTCTTGGTTCCGCTTTCTCATTTGTTTGATAAATTAGTGTGGGTATGTCCAGAGTGAAAGCTTTATACTTTTCAGACTTATTACTAGTAACTGAAATAACATTTGTTTAATTCAATTTATCTTATGTACGTCATTAATATTATGCTGTGTTTTGCAAGGAATACTGTGTCAAAATAGATGAGAAGCTCCTTTTAATATGTTCTTCCTACTGCTAATATATCTATCACTGCCTTATACGGTATATTTAGTTAAGAGTTTTTTAGGCCTCTTGCCGGTATTGTTAGCCTTCTCACGTTCAACTTTATAACTTAGGTAGCATTGACTAACATTACAAGTTGGCACGAATAATATATGCAATGAGGGGAGATGTTATTGTAAAGTATTCTTCTATTGCTATGTCAGGTTTCTATATCCAATATATCCACTAATATGCATTGCAGCCACAGCCGTCATCGATAGTTTTCCAGATCTTTTCCGCGATCAGTTTGCGACTGATGAGTCTCTCATTGTTAAGGTGAAACCCCTCATGTGCTTCATCTCTTAACTTCTAATTTCTAAAAATTATTGTGAAACGTTTAAAGTTGATTTTCTTTTCTAATGTCTGGAGCAGATCGCAAAAGGATTTAGACCTTTGTTTCTCGGCCTTATACTATGTGCGTCACACAGTCGTACGTTCTCCATCTTGAATGGATACTCTGCTCCTCTTCAGATCTACAAACACTTAGAGCATCATGAAGAAATTGGAACTGGTAACCATTTGTCATCCTTTGTTAAAACGATCTGTACTGAAACTTAAGTGACCAAAACTTATATCAAATAAAAAACTAACCAAAAAGAAAAAAATTGCTTTTACTGTTGTTTATAACTCTAATCAGCTTCCCTTATTATCCTGTCATTGTAAACTGTTTGAGGAATTGCTATTTGGTACCTACACCATTAGATCCTGAAATAACTTTCTTGTAGTATCATCCCTTTGTGCATTTTTCAGCCTAAAGATGTAATGCGTGCTAGGCTTAGCATCGAAAAAACAGAAATGGGAACAGAAATACCAAAGGGTAAACAAGCCAGGGATGAGATTGGCAAACATTTTGACTAAATCTGTTCAGGAATAAGATCAGGAACCATAATATTGCAATTCCTTATGGTGATAAAATCTGGATAGTCATAGTTCAAGCTTTTTCCTATCAAATAGTATTTATGATTGGTAATAATACTCAATTTCTTGGAATTACTAACAACTTCATTGTTAACTGCAGGATCTTTATTCTGTGTCGGAAGTGAGTGGCATCGCTATCCTTCATCCTTCTTCGTGCCCTCTGACATCCGTGAAGTCCGCTGGATCGATGATGGATTTCGAGGCCTTCTTCCATTTCCTTTCAACACAACTTTGGGAGGCACCAAAGCTGCTCCACCTTACTTCAACAATAAGAACAAGGCTGCCGAGGGGCAATACGTAATGTCTTCACCCTTCAGAAAACCACATCCTCTTCTCACCATACAAACTACTAAATTTATGAGGTTATGATGTATCTTCACTGTTTCATAGTTAGAGGATATTGGGGCCTGTGACCTATTGATAGAGCTCGACTTGAAACGTCAGCATCCTGCACGAGGAAGTGACTTGTCGACGTGGGAGGTACTCTGGTTTTCTCCATTGACGCCCTCTTTTTTTATTGCTAAAATAGTCCGCTTGTTTCTTAGTCTTGCTAAGTACATCTGCTATTGTTTCTAGCGCTTGGGTCCAAATATCTTTTCATGGACCTGTTGGTATAAAACTTAAAGGATGTGGAGAACAATTGCAACTAGAAAAACAAGTGGACTATTATAGCAAAATCCCTGCTATTTTCCTCGTTTGTAGTTGTAGAAGCTGTTATTTATAAGCGGCTTCTCTAATATACGACACCATTTGCATTATTGTCCCCTGACTGATTATTAAATATACCAGACCCTGGCCGCTATTCCTTTCCTTGATAGAGAACGATCGCCCGCAACGTACCGATCATTCTTTATCCCGTACAAATGGCAAGAGAAGAATGTCTTTGGCTTGTACAAGCTGCTGAGAAGACTACCGAGGAGCCACTGAGAGCAAACAGAAGTGAATTCGTTGCTCGCGTTGGGGGCTGCTGCTTTTGTTGTTTGTGTGGCTTCACTGGACTTCCAACTTAAAAATAGATTGTGCCTTTGTAAGCTTATCCAGGCCTTCAATAGGTTCCTTTTTCTTTTTTTTCGTCGGTTGAGCTGAAGAACAAATTTTGTATGATGTAGTTCCACTAATTCGCACCAAAACTGTGGGATGCTTATGTTTGCAAACTAACAACACCCTTGCTTTATTCTTGTTTCCTTGTGCATTGAAATTGGTTTTCAGCTACTAGTCAAACTAATCTTAAATCTGTGGATAAAGTCAGTGTTCAGAGAAGTGTACTGTTGAATCTGTTTGAGTGAAATGTGGGGGCTTTTATATCGAAAAAGTATATTTTGCTAAGGGCTCGCTGAATCGGCACGAATAGCGCGGTTCTCTCTATCTGTTTTTGAGAAATTCTAACTGCTGCTGTAGTTCTTCAGAAATATCAGCAACAAAATATTATATCCTGAGATGATTTGATCAAATAATAGAGGTAAAATTTTGTATTAATTACTGCCAAAGCTACAGGGAATTTGAGGTTTTTCTTTTATGAATTAAAAGTTTTTTACTTTAGTGTACAGCCTTTTATTATTTATTATTATTCACTTCATTTTTTTCAGGCTTTTGTTTTTGTCAAAATAATTACATTTAACTAAATTTTAATGGGTTTTTTTCTTTTCAAATGTTAATTTAATACTTTGTACAGTAGCAAAATATGTTAGTACTAGGTAATAGAGGTAGGGAAATCAAAATAATAAAATGCCCGTGTCTATGTTGTTACAAGCTAAAATAACCAATAGTTAGGAACGTGGGTTTACTTGGGTTAACACTCAACTCCATTCTCTTTTTGGAAACTACTACTCTCCAATGTTATTTTCTTTTCTTTTAGTTTGTGTAGTTGGAGAGTGATGTTATCCAAATGATCGATTTATTTATCCTTTTTTTGAGAAAACTATAGCACGCTACCCGCTTCATTGATTTAGCAAATAAATTTGGCTACAGAGATTGAAGCAACGTGGCCTCGGGCAACATTGAAGGCAACAAAAACAAAAAAGACAAGTAAAAGCAAAGAAGAAAAAACGTAGAAAAATTACTAATTCTACTCTTCACTTATGATCAAGTCAGTAACTGTTGCAAAACTCAGTTCATTTCTTGCTCACGTCCCGAATTCGTCTAATAGTCAAAAAAGAGTCAAATGATTGGTTTCTAAAAATTATATCACTTCTTTTCCGTCAGATCATCCACCAGTAGGTTGCGATACTAATTAGATCCTTCGCTGTTGCCCTTCGATGGCGGTCTCAAACCAGAAGTTTTCAGACACCCCCGGTCGATTTATTAAGAAAGAAAAAGTTGATGTGCATTGTTAAAACTTAACTGACGAAAGATGACAAAAGACTTTTTTTAAAAAAAAGAGCTTGTGATGAGAATATCATCCATTAAACAACGGGTATGAGAATTTAAATTCTGTACTCACGGAACTGCGAAGCTTAGAACTTCCTATGATTCTATATAAAAGGTACAAATTCCATATTATCCAAAGAGAAAGAAGATTAGTCTAAATTAAATAAAGAGAGAAAGAAAGTAATTATATATTATCCAAGGTTAATAGAAACAAAGGGTCAGTTAGACAACTTGACATCACCTTCACTCTATTCTGGTGATGAAGATTGCTTTTCTTTTTTTTTTTTTTTTTTTTTAAATCCTTTGAATATGCTGATTCACATTTTTAATTTTTGAATTTATTGTTGCAGTCCTTCTCAATCTTCTGAAAGTATTTTTCACATATTGTATATTACGAATACTTCTGTTAGTCTCGCGTGTCCGTGTCGGACACTCGCGTGTCCGTGTCGGACATGTGCCCGATGTGGATACTTTTTGGACGCGCATTTAATGCCGAATCATGCGCAAATAATTTAAAAAAATATACATATTTTTATTTTATTTATTTTATGCATTATAAATGTAAGATGATAAATATTTTAGCTTTTTAATGAATGTATATAAATTTTTTTAATAATACAAATAAATTATATATGGTACATAATTTTTTTAAAATATATGAATTATTAATAAAAATTTTACTAACTTTCATTCGTATGAGAAATATAACAATATTTTACCAAAATAAATATTTTATATATAATAAATATATTTTATTATATTATAATATTATATTATATTATATTATGTTAGCGGTGTCCATGTTGTATCCGTATTTTAATTTTTTGAAAGCTATCGAGTCGCCGTGTCCGAATTGTGCCGTATCTCATGTCAGTGTCCGTGACGCCTAGTCCACGCCTAATCGGGCTCTCACTAATGTTTTCTTTTCTGACGAATTTGCTTCCTGCTACAGTGAAAAGAACACTTTCAAATGTAAGTACCATTTGAGAGGTTTTTTGTTTGAGATGTGGGTGCATCCTTATATTCAGAGAGTGATGTAAAGAGGTACATATTCACGTGAGAGAGAAGAAAATATCCCTAAGAATCTATACATTTAGGATCTGTTTGGATGTACAGTAGAAAATCTTCACGAAATTTATAAGTTGTGATTTTGGTCCAAATGAAATAAGGAATCACATAAACCTAAAAAAATTCCACGGATTCAATTTTTAAACTGTTTGGATACGCATTGTGTAATTTCATGAGATTTCTCTAAATTTTAAAATTAAAAGTTAAAAATTTCAAATTTCAAATTTCAAATTGCAATGAAATTTAAAATTTAAAATTTGATATGTGAAATGTGAAATTTTAAATTTTAAATTTTAAAATTTGAAAATTAAAAATTTAAAATATAAAAATCTAAATTTAATTTTAAAATTTTGAAATTTAAAATTTTAAAATAAAAATTTTAAATTTTAAATTTAAAAAATTAAATTTAAAATTTAAACTTAAAATTTAAATTTGAAATTTGAAATTTAAATTTCAAATTTCAAATTTGAACCGTGAGATTNACCGTATGTCATGCCTACGGACTCCTCGGGCAATGCCTTTTAGAAAATAGAAACTAATAAGGCGGGAAGTCGAAGCAGCGACGTTACATAGAATGAATTAATGAGACGGGAAGCCGAATAGACATACGTTACAGGAAAAAAATTAATGAGACGGAAAACCGAAGAGGCAGACGTTACGAAAAAGGCGAGTGATCGTAATGATTGGAGAGTAAAAATTTTGAGAAGAAATGGCAAAAATTTATGAGAAATAATGTATGCGTATAAGGCCCCGTTTGGATACCCTTAAAATCGTAGCATAGTGCTACACAGGTAGAAAATTTATCCTATGAAGCGTTTGGGAGAAAAAAGAAAATAATCTAATTTTTAGAGTATAGTTAAACTATACTTCAAAAAATGGAGTAAAATTTAAATTTTAAAATCTATGTTGAAATTTAATTTCATGTTGAAATTTAAAAGTTAGAACTTGATATATCTTTGCCCAAGAATGGTGAAATTTTTTTCCTTGGGTTAGAGTGAATTATAATTTTACTCCATTTTTTGAAGTATAGTTTAACTATACTCTAAAAATTAGATTATTTTCTTTTTTCTCCCAAACGCTTCATAGGATAAATTTTCTACCTGTGTAGCACTATGCTACGATTTTAAGGGTATCCAAACGGGGCCTTATACGCATACATTATTTCTCATAAATTTTTGCCATTTCTTCTCAAAATTTTTACTCTCCAATCATTACGATCACTCGCCTTTTTCGTAACGTCTGCCTCTTCGGTTTTCCGTCTCATTAATTTTTTTCCTGTAACGTATGTCTATTCGGCTTCCCGTCTCATTAATTCATTCTATGTAACGTCGCTGCTTCGACTTCCCGCCTTATTAGTTTCTATTTTCTAAAAGGCATTGCCCGAGGAGTCCGTAGGCATGACATACGGTGTCCTCGACAACAACCTCGCCTACTGCGTCCGCTCCAACCTCAAGCACCGCAAGCGCGCCACCCTCGCCCTCGCCCTCGCCATCAACGTCGGGTGAGTCGAACTCTAATCCTAGACCCCAACCCTTCTCTCTCGATCTCGACAACTTAAATTTGTAATGTGCAGTTATGCAAAGGGTGTGTATCCCTCTTCTCTAATCGTCTCAGAGAACGAGTAGTATCGGCTAAGAGAAAATTAAAACCATATGGTACTAAATTGATGCACCTTAAACTACAATATACTAAAGTGAGAAAGTGCGAAACCATAGGGTACTAAATTGAAATACTTTAAACCACATGGTACTAAAATGAAAAAGTGCGAAACCACAGGGGTGGTTTTTTTTTTTTTTTTTTTTTTTTTGGAGGTTGATGTTTTACAGTTTTACCATCCATAAGGTGTAAATTTATTACCATAGTCATATAGTGGCTAAATTTTACTTATACTCCATTTTGAAATTACAGCGGATAGCATCAAGTGTGCTGAAAAAATATTATATTTACTTTTGTTTGTATTATCACGTTCCACGTATCGAACCAACTTTTATTAGTCTTATAAATTATTTTTTAGCACTAAGAATTTAAAAAATGTTGTAAATCATGAAATGAGTGGGAGTAAGAGTTACACCGAATAATTATATATATAAATAGCATTTTAATTTTTTTAAAAAATAACTACTTATACACCCAAAAAAAATAAAACTTTAATGGAAGCTCCCTAACGACATCTCGTTAGAGAGTGCTTGATCTACTGTCATATGGTAATTTTACCCCTATCCAAGAGTGCATTAGGTATTCTTTCAATACTAAAATTTAGAAAAATTTTTTAAAACTCTAGAAAAAAGGAATATAAGTTTTGGATATTAGATAAACTGCGTATAGTAGTGAATTGAAGCTTCTCAATCGGACTCAACTTTTATCTCAAAAACCTTTAGTTGATAGAAAATGATGTCTAGGCTCAAAATTTTTGATAGATCCATAATGTGGATTTGAATCTTTTTAATAAAGCTCAACAGTTTATCTCTAAAAACTTAAGCTGATAAAGAATAACGTTTGGACTTGAGATTTTTAATAATTATCTTATTAAGGTTTAAAAACTCTTCAATGTTTAATACTACAAAACAAAAAAATATATAAAACAAGACAAGACAAGGGCCCAATATGGGCTCTTGGATACTTGACCGAATGGGGTGTAAGATTTATACCCTCTTTGGAGTGTATAAGTAGCAATGCTCTAAACAAATATTTATTCTCATATTAGTCCTTATGGTCTTTTAAAATTTACTATTTGCATTATAGTTTCTTAAAATATAACAACTTGTGCATATTAGTCTTTCTATTATTTTTTTTTCCGTCAATTTTCTTATATAAGGTTAGTAAAATTTTGTAAAACAGTTGTTTAAGTGAACAAATTTGCATAGTTTTGCCTGCGTAATTTTAATAATTTAATAATTTAATTAAATTTAATAGTTTTGATTATATGTTGCTAAATAAAACTAGACCAATTAATGACTAATAAAAAGTAAAGTCAATAAATTTGGAAAAAATTTCAACCCAACTAAATATAATAATTCAAATAAAAAAAACTTCAAATATCACCCATGTGGTTCACACTTTTTACTTTAGTACCCTGTGGTTTAAAGTGTATCAATTTAGTGCCTCGTGGTTTCGCACTTTCTCACTTTAGTACCCTGTGGTTTAAACTGCATCAATTTAGTACCCCGTGGTTTCATTTTCTCTTTTCGTCGGCTTCTCTATTAATATTTCGTTAAATTATATACAAAAAATTTCAAATACCTTGCCTGGGTTTATCGAATATTACTTTAATACCCTCTAGTTTTAATTTTGTCATTGATTTTTTTTTCTTCCGTTAATATTTTCGTTAAATTATATACAAAATACTTCAGATACCCTATCTAGGTTTATCGAATATTCACTTTAGTATCCTTTAATTTTAATTTTGTTATTTAACGAAAAAAATTAGTGAAATGGATAATAAAAAGAAAAAAATGAAACCATAGGGTACCAACTTGATTCACTTTAAACCACAGAGTACTAAAGTGAGAAAGTGCGAAACCATAGGGCCTAACTTGATACACTTTAAACCATAGGGTACTAAAGTGAAAAAATGTGAAACTACGGGGGCATTTGAAGTTTACCCTAAAAAAATAAAAATCGGAGGGGTTTGAAATCGCAAAAAGAAAAAGATTGAGGGGTCTATTCGCAAAAAGAAAAAAGAAAAAGTTTTATTCCGTTGAGGTCCATTAAAATCAGGCCCTAATACGTCACGGCCTACCTCAGCCCATTAAAGCATCTCGGCCCGTCAACGTATGAATGCGATCTCGTCCGTTCAAAGATGGACGGTCACGATCACTTAGCCAGGATCAAACGGTCAAGAAAACCGGCCCATCTGAAATCTAGGGTTTCGGCGGTTCGTTTCGCTCCCTATATATATAAACATCGTCGTCTCCGGATCTCCCCCATTCCTGGGGTTTCCTCTCTCCGCTCTTCGCCTACGTTCGTCGCCATGGGTAGAAGTAAGCATTTCGATTTCCCCATCTCTCTCTCTCTCTCTCTCTCTCTCTCTCTCCTGTAGATCTTTTTCCGCTCTGGTAAAATTGATCAAATGTTTGAATTAATCTTCTTCTGTTTCGACGTGATCCAATTAATGGTGTTGCTGAAATGTTTGAATTGGTTTTTTTTGTTTTTTTTTTTTCGATGGTCTGATTTTGATGTTGCAATGGTTTGGTGTCCTGTTTCTATGTGGTTTTTTAGTATGCTGATTTTGTTAGTTTGATTTTGAAGGTTTATTAGACCATGTTTTTGGCTATTGTTTCAGATCCTAATCTCTCCGCGATCTCGTGACGGTAGAATTCGCTTAATAATTGCAATTACATGATTTATGTTCTTCATAATGCGCGATTGATGTCAAGTTGAATGTTTGATTCGGAAAATGTAAACTTTTGTTTTTCCAATATCCCTCAAATGCAATTGCGATTAGATTTAATCAAGTTTAGTCTTTTTTAAATATAGATCTACCTGACTCTAATGTTGGATTAAACAGAAAATTATTAGGAAATTTGGATGTTATAGCAGTGAAAGTTGGAAAATAAGCCGTGATTATTAGCTCCTCTGTCAATATTTTGTTTTTGGGATAGGTGGATCACTTTGATTCCATTTTTTATCAAGAAAACCTGGCTTGGGTTTTGAGGTGTGCTAAATCTGCACCTTGCATAAACATATTTCTATGAAACTTAGTAAATTAATTCTTTTTCCAAGCCATTACCTGCTCTTGTTTACCTCTGAGAATTTCTGACTGTAAGTTATATTGTTATATTTACACAGGTAAAAAACATGGGTATTTTTGACAAATATGCCATATAATGAACCAGAAGTTTTAAAAGGTCTAGTATGATTTTAGCAGGATTGCTGATTAAGGATGTGGTGTTGTGATGCTTTTTGTATATATATTGGTGTAAATACAATTCAGAAGTACATCAGATTTAGATATATGTATTAATGTTAGCTTCAGATAATACATACTAATATTAGTTGGGGAGGTTATGTTTAATGCAATTTCCAATTGTTCATAATTCTCATGCACCTTTCTTGTTTGTTTGTAAATTTTATTAATTTAATGGGATAGACAAAAGGGAGGTATCGGCCTATTGATATCAGCCAATGCTTTCTAGCATGAATGAGTGTTTTGTTTCCTCTTTATTTTCGGTTTTCTCTTCGGTGTGGGTTGGGGTGCAGGTATGTCTTGAAGCATTGTGTTCCACAATATATTTTTTTAAAACCTTTGTTGTGTATTTGGTTTTACTTTAGATTTACTTTACAAACTGTATGTCATGATTTATAGTACATCACACGCAGGACCTGCAAGATGCTACCGCCAAATCAAGAATAAGCCGTACCCAAAATCTCGTTACTGCCGTGGTGTGCCGGATCCAAAGATAAGGATCTATGATGTTGGCATGAAGAAAAAGGGTGTTGACGAGTTCCCCTTCTGCGTCCACCTTGTAAGTTGGGAAAAGGAGAACGTTTCAAGTGAAGCTCTTGAGGCTGCTCGCATTGCCTGCAACAAGTACATGACGAAGTTCGCAGGAAAAGATGCTTTCCATCTTAGGGTTCGGGTTCATCCATTCCATGTGCTTCGTATCAACAAGATGCTTTCGTGTGCTGGGGCTGATAGGCTTCAAACTGGTATGAGGGGTGCTTTTGGGAAGCCACAAGGGACTTGTGCTAGGGTTAGCATAGGTCAAGTTCTTCTTTCTGTCCGATGCAAGGATAGCAACAGCAACCATGCTCAGGAAGCGCTCCGTCGTGCTAAGTTTAAGTTCCCTGGCCGTCAAAAGATCATTGTTAGCAGAAAGTGGTAAGTAGCTGATGAATAGCTTTCAAATGGCTTTTAAAAATTAATTGGATTAGGTGTTGTTGGTTACAGTTAATCTCCATTTTGTTCAACTCAAAAGTACCAAGTTATTGGATGTGTTGGTGGATGGTGGATTTTTGCCATCTGATCTATTAGATTTGTTGGCTAAACACACACACGCACGCGCAAACTAAACTGTAATGATAAGAGTAGAGAACCCCAATTCCTGATGCATTCGATTACACATTGTTTTAGTTTGTAGAAACTGGTAAAAATGTGGACGTGTCAATTATTTGATTGGAGCTGTATTTTTCTACTGATGGTGTTGAATGCTGAGTCCTGGATTTATAGTATCAAAATACATATTTACTCCCATTCATGCGAAAACTGTTCATGAATGTTTATATTGTATATTGATGATGCAGGGGATTTACCAAATTTAGTCGCACTGACTACTTGAAGTGGAAGAGCGAAAACAGAATTGTACCTGATGGAGTCAATGCTAAGGTATGTTAATAATTTGTTCTAGCTTTGCATTTAGATACTGGTATTACCATTACTTGTTAGGGTTTTGTCATGCTTATTGTTTCTTGACTCTTATCATCCCTTTCTCATGTGAAACATCAGATTTGCTTTTCAAACTTTGCTAGTTAACAGGTTACCCCTTCCTTCTGCATTTAGTAGTCATTAAATAGCCCATTCTCGAGTACTTGGGCTAAACTACGGTCTATTCTTTTAAAACAAGTCCGACTACAGCTGGTGTTTTGACTTAAGATATCCCGTCTTTTGTTTATAGCTTTTTAGTAACTAGCAAGGCATCCGCAACATGTTTTTCATCTTCTCAGAATTTAGTTTGAGGATTTCTTACCTGAGGATAGTCAAAATTTCTTTTATAGCTTTTTAGTAACTAGCAAGGCATCCGCAACATGTTTTTCATCTTCTCAGAATTTAGTTTGAGGATTTCTTACCTGAGGATAGTCAAAATTTCTTTTATAGCTTTTTAGTAACTAGCAAGGCATCCGCAACATGTTTTTCATCTTCTCAGAATTTAGTTTGAGGATTTCTTATCTGAGGATAGTCAAAATCTTTTTTTGTAAGTGGAATTTTAGTTTCTGTCTTGTCCCCACTGTTTCGTGAGGATTGTTGAAAATTGGGATAAGTGCTTGGTCATGATGATAAACACGACTCCTCCAAACTCCATGGACCTATCATTCTTAGGGATAAACATGCCATTAAGGATACTTTGACGTCTAATTTTAAGTCGGGATAAAATGATAAAAACTTGCTTTTGTGTTCCGATCCGACCTACTAGCACCAATAACTCGTTGTGCCCAATTATTAGTTGTTATGCGGCCGTCACCTATAAGCCTCTTGCACTCTCCCACATTATCTGATGTGGGACTACTAAGGTGTTGCATTTTGTATATGGGGGAATAGCGTCATCGTATCTAACCAATTGCAGTGTAAATGACCATAACTTCTGATTGAAGGTCCTAGCATTTTATGCCGATTAAGAACCAATTTTTTATGGCCTTTGTTAGAGTCGGAATGTTTAAGCTTCTAAGTAACATAGCATTATTCTCCTTTGAGTAGCTCCAATTCTACATTTTGTACCCATTAAGCAACCTTTAGTGATATAACCGCGGCTTTTTAACAAGTTCTTTTGCTTGCTTCTGCAGTTGCTTGGATGCCACGGGCGGCTTGCTAATCGCCAACCAGGAAGAGCTTTCCCACCTGCTTCAGTCCAGGAAGCTTCTTAAGTTCCTCTCCATTTTTGGTGAATTACAACATTGCTGCTCCATTCTTGTTTCATCTTTTGGTCATGTTTAGGGCCTTATTCCATCATGTTGACTTCTTTTTATGTACTAAGTTTGCTGCAGCAGCTTCTGCTTGTGTAGAAATCTGCTGTTAGCTTTTACTTTTGGTTTGTCATTTTTTTATTATCACAACACAATTATTATGTTTTAAGTCTTGGTGAATTTGTATTTGACTATGGGATCGTCGTTAATCGCCTATGTTTTTGGGTATTATGGGGTTGAATGAAGTCTTTCATTTGTGCTTACAGGAGAAGCATGGAATCAACTATATCTATACAGATGAAAAACAAAGACTAGGGTTTATATATATAAACTAGATAGTTATTATGGCTTGTTAAAAATAAAAACAAAGGAAACCACCATTTATTTTTTAAATGAATTATCAACTATATCTATACATATAAGGGGAATCCAATCTGTTCAGGAGGATTTGGCAGGGATTTCTCACCATTCCAATACTTTCCTCCAAACCCTATGATTTATGCTCGGCTTTGGTGGTGATTCATTTGCTATTAATTGTATTTTCTCGACAACACTAAATTCTTCCTTAAATTAGCTACAACATTTTTCTTAGGGTAAATTTCAAATATCATAGTTTCGCACTTTCTCATTTTAGTATTCTGTGATTTAGAGTGTATTAATTTTTGTACACCCTATGGTTTTATTTTTCTTCTTTCGCCACCTTTTTCGCTAACATTTCGTCAAATTATATGCAAAAAAAATTTTAGATATACTATCTAGGTTTATCGAATGTTTACTTTAGCATTTTTTAGTTTTAGCTTTGTTACTGATTTAATGAAAAAAATTAATGAAAGGATTAATAAAAAAGAGAAAAATAAAATTACGGAATACTAAATTGATATATTTTAAATCACAGAATGATAAAGTGAAAAAGTGTGAAATCACATGGATGGTATTTGAATTTTTTTTTTCTTACTACAAATATTATGGAAAAAATAATTTCATTGAAATAATTTCTTTGTCACGTCTCGTGCTAGCCCATCATCAAAAATTTCTTTGGCACTAATCATTTACCTAGCATTAAGAGAGAGAGAATGTTTTCTATGCTTCCGAAAGTACGGAGATTTCTGTACTTATAAGCTTTTTTTTTTATGATAGAATATCCGATTCGACGATCGGCTTTTTTAGACATAATTTACGCTATTCGAATTATTTAAAAATTAAATTTTATAAATTTTTGACATTATTTATTAAGTAATCAAAGGGTTTAAAAATAACTATTTTAACGGCCAATGCGTTACGTTTGTAAGTTCAATAATATAGAACAATTCAAATTACATGAAATTTTAGTAAAAAAAATTTACTCAATATCAAGAGTAAGACCAATACTTTTGATTTGAAATTTAAGTCTTTTATTGTTGTTTTTTATAAGATTTTTAATTTCAGCCATTTATTTAGAGGCTATTTGTTCACTAAGCAAAGAAAGTCAAAAAATTATAAAATTTAATTTTTAGATAGTTTCAGTATTGTAGATCATATCTAACAGAGCCGATTTTCAAATCAGATGTTCTATCATCAGACTTGTATTTTTAAAGGCACGGGAGCCTAACTCTCTCTCTCTCTATATGTGTGTATATATATAAACTAGCTAGCCAGATTATTGAGATAAAGCCTGCAGGCCAATTTAAAAAGGAAACAAAGAGCACCTCCATTTATTTTTTTAGTGGATTATCAACTATATCTATACAAATGAAATCATTGGAATATACAGCCATTTTGAAGTGGGGATCATTGGAGCTAATTTAATTAGCCAAAATGCCCTTCTCAACAAATCATCTTGAAATTAACATTTAACAATACAATTTTCACCCTTCACATCATCTCAATAGAGACCTTGAATGTCTAAGGAAAGTGTTGAGGGGCCTTGCTCCTTGTGCACTAAAAAGTGCTTCTTTTGCCTTCTCCATCACCTAATGATCAAGAAAATTATAGCTATCATGACTAATTTTTTTAAAAGAAATAGAAAAAAAAAAAAATGATTCTTACATGTAGATGCAAATTATTTCATATCCTTTTGGTATATATGCAAAAATGGTCAAGGCTAATTTACTTTATTTTTTTTAAAAAAAGGAAGTTAGTTTGCTAAAATCGATATTTTAAAAATTAGGTCGAACATTAACCTGAAAATGTTATTAGATCAGAGGTCAATAGACCACTAGTTGTACCAATAACGTCGGCAGGACGTTATAAATATTTAATTATTATTTATAATTATTATATCAAAAATATGTTATTATTATTATTCTAATATCATTCTTAATTATAAAATAAAATTAACAAATCTCTAGGCCAAATTAAGTTGATATAAGTTTTCAAGTTTTACTTTTTATAAGAGTAATCTATACTAATAGAAAATAAAATCAGCAAAGTTGGTGTTAAGCCACTGAATTTTAACATGATTTGATTAAAAACTTCCAGCTGAATTAATTAAAACCAGGTCAATTCTCTAGTTCGATAGTTGAACCGCAGAAAGCAATTTTTTCACTTAACATATTTAAATGATTGAACCAAATAATTTTATAAACTGGGTCACGATCAAATCGGTCAAACTTTCGACCTGGTTTTTTAAAATAAGGCCACCCTCAGAATATAGACTACCTTCCCCAGTCTGTCCTTCTTGTAAGGGACTACTCTGTGGCTTGCAGCAGCTGCTGGTGGGGATTTTCTGCTGGCTTCTTCCCTGCAGGAGGCTGCATTTGCTCTGCTCCTTGTAACAACACCTGCACTCTCCATTTTTTTGCTCCATAATATTTGTGGAAGGCTTGACTCCTGTTAATTAATGGCACCAAATTATTATTATCTTCACATAATCAAATAAATCAAAGAGGAATATTCCTTACATTTCAAACAATTTTGAAAAATTCCTATTTCGTTGTTTCATCTGTTAAATATAAAAATATTAAATATGGTTCTCTATCAGCTTAAGTTATTAAAGAATAAAAAAACTTCAAATACCATCCATGTGATTTTTTCACACTTTCTCACTTTAGTACTCTATGGTTTAAAGTGTATCAATTTAGTGCCCTGTGGTTTCATTTTTGTCTTTTTATTATCGATTCTACTATTTTTTCATTAAATCAGTGACAAAGTTAAAATTAAAGAATACTAAAGTGAATATTCGATAAATCTAGGTGAGATATCTAAAGTTTTTTGTATATAGTTTAACAAAATATTAACGGAAAAACTGACGAAAAGATAAAAATAAAATCACAGGACACTAACTTGATACACTTTAAACCACAGGATACTAAAGTGAGAAAGTGTGAAATCACAGGGGTGGTATTTGAAGTTTACCCTAAAGAATGATGGTTTTTTTGTATTATTTAATAGTTTGAGTCATACCAAACTCCTAGTATTATTGATTTTCTATTAATTTTTTTTATTTTTTTTCTTTTTCCTCAAAAAAAGGTTCCTGTTGAGAGCATCTTTTCGGGAAATCAAAAAAAAAAAAAAAATCTTGTNCGTTAAATCAGTGACAAAGTTAAAATTAAAGAATACTAAAGTGAATATTCGATAAATCTAGGTGGAGTATTTAAAATTTTTTGTATATAGTTTAACGAAATATTAACGGAAAAGCTGATGAAAAGATAAAAATAAAATCACAGAACACTAACTTGATACACTTTAAACTACAGCATATTAAAGTGAGAAAGTGTGAAACCACAGGGGTGATATTTGAAGTTTACCCTAAAGAACAATAGTTTTTTTGTATTATTTAATAGTTTGAGTCATACCAGACTCCTAGTATTATTGATTTTCTATTAATTTTTTTAATTTTTTTTCTTTTTCCTCAAAAAAAGGTTCCCGTTGAGAGCATCTTTTCGGGAAATCAAAAAAAAAAAAAAATCTTGTAAACATTAGATTTATATACAGTTCTTTTACTCCAGTTTTATCCACCCTCGCATAATAATCTATTCACATAAACTTCATATAAATATCAAATTTAAGTATTAGCGTATTGAAAGGATGTACAAATAATTATACATTAATATCAGCCGAATATTCTTAAATTTTACTAAAATATGCCTTTTAGCAACGATTTTTTTTTTAAGAAAAGAAAAACTTGAAATTCAAAGGTTTATAGCAAAAAATTTTAAAAGATAATGTGTATATATATATAGACTTAAAATATAGAAAATTTCCAATTAATTTTTCTCCATTGAAAAATTTCGACTTAAATTTTTCGAGTGTGTGTTCATACCAAGAGTAGAACCGTGGCGCAATGCTTGATAACCTCCAGGTTCATGCGCGCATCATCTAAGCTTCTGCGAGTGATCAGCATACACATCATAAAATTATTATTGGTCAAAAAAAAAGAAGGCTTAATTAAGCTTGTGAATTAATTAAATAAGAATCAAGTTTTGGTGAGATTAAGTTATACATATTAACCTGTGCTTTTGTTGCCCTAGACCGAAGTACGAAGCCAATGTTGCCATCTGAAAAAGTGAAGAAGAAAAGTTCGTTAGCTCCTACTGTTTGGCATGTTTATTAACGAGCCGAATACGTGCTGGCTTGCGAACACCAAGTTAGATTGTCAGCCCTACTACTACTAAGTGAAAAAAAGAAAATGAAAACTAGAATCTTAGCCTAATAATTGAAATTCACAAAATGAAAATCTCTTTACATTTGGATTGGCCTAGAATTCAAATAGTAAATTTTTTTAATATATATATATTCGAGCTATATCGAGCTAAGCACAAGCGAGTTGATCTCAACTTGTTAAAATTTCGAGCTAGAAAATTCAGCTCATGTTTCGAGCCAAACACGAGCTGGGTCGCGACCAACGAGTTGGATTGTCTGCCCTAATGGGAGAGTATCAAGAACAGTAGTAATATATACCTTGAGATCTCCAGCTCTCCTACCAAAACCTTGTGTGAGAAGAGGCAATGAATCAATCACCCCAGTGGGCTCAGGAGGAGGCTGGCCAATGTCAGCAAATGCTTCTCTTATCCTTGGGCAGTCAAATCTCTGAATGTTGTGTCCCACCCACACTCTGCCTGCAGCATTCATTATCTAGTTTCATTAGGATTTCTGTAAAAATATCAAATAATACCATTTCTGCTGTACTGTTAATTTAGAATTACTTTCACACATGTTTCTGTAAAAATATCAAATAACATCATTTCTGCTGTATTGTTAATTTAGGATTACTTTTATACAGGTTTCTATAAAAATATCAAATAACAAATAAATTCCTACAAAACAAATATAATGGTCTATTTAGTCCCTTGGAAAATTCTCTGATTTGCAAATATTTCTCTCCAAAAACTATAATTCGTTCATATAAGTCCCTGCCGTTTGATTCGTCGTTAGTATTTTAATAATTGGTCCGTAAAATGACTATTTTATTCTTATAAATTTATTCTTGTGAAAAGCTATCTTTCTTTTTCTCTCTCTCCTCGCCTTCACCGCGACATGACCGACAAAAGAATTTTTGAAGAGATAAATTTACTAACTTAAGTTTTATAGTGATATATTGTTTATTTGATACCTTTTAGGAAATTTAAATACTTTCAGAAATTTGGAGTTTTTTTTTTCACCATAAAGTGACAATGAACAGTTCATGGTTGAAGCAATCTAAATTGAACCATTATAATTAATGGACATTTTATAAGATGAACTTTTTTTTTTTATACTGTTGTACACTTTACCCTCTTTCTTTTGACTGACACTCATCAATTTTCCTTTAATTTCATGTATTTTAATCAATTAAATAAATAATTTTCTGCATTAAGAAGTAATTTTATCAAATTTCACATCTCCATCTACTTTTTAGCTTAAAAAAAATGAGTGCTTCAATTACTGACCAATAGCTAATTAATAAAGCTTGTATGCTGGGACCTTGAAATCAGTTAACTAAAGTAACTCAAATCAAATTGAGGGGAATCTCCATTTATATTTTCCTAATTTCTTCAAGAAAAAAAGGTATAATTGTACAAAGGTCCCTTAAACAGTTTAACTATAAACCATCTTTACAAAGATTGCTTTAATTTCGCTGCAAAGTACAAAAAAAATATTTTGTTAAATAATTAAGTAATGTAGAAAGCGTGAAAAACTATTTTTTGAGAAAGCTTTTTATGAGAATTTTTTTTTTTAGTTTTTCGTCAGTTTGGTTTTGATAAAAGTTAGTTTCTTAAAAAATATTTTTTAAAAGATTTCATAAAAAATTAGTGTTTTCGTATTTTTCAGATTTTTTTGAAAAACAAAAGCACTAGCTTTTAATAAAGCCTGAAAAAAAAAATCAAAAAATTTATTTTTGCTTGAAACCAAATGAACAAAAAACTAAAAGCAGAGTTTTTCAAAAAAAAAAAAACACTTTGATTAGGGAGACAACTTTTTACATTTTATCTAGTAACCAAACAAGGCCTAAGCTGCTATATAGAGATTTAATGGCGCATAAAATTTTAATTTTTTTTTTAATCTACTAGCTTCGTGAACATCTCATTCCACCAGGCGAGTTATCTTTTGGGATATGAACTAAAAATGTGAACATCAATTTTATAAACTAAAATTAATTATTGTTATATATACAAAATTGACTCATCAATAATAATAAAAATAATTTTGTAGAAAATTAATTATTGTTATATATACAAAATTGACTCATCAATAATAATAAAAATAATTTTGTAGAAAATTAATTATTGTTATATATATAAAACTGACTCACCAGTAATAATAAAAATAATTACGTAAGTAGCGCGAATTAAACATGGACTCACCGTTCAGAATCTCGAAGATTCGGCTGGCGACGTCCGCAAACGGCGGAGCGGAGGCGACGGCCTCGCGGGTGATTCCGCTGAGCCTCCTAGCGGAGACGGCCGACAAGTTGGCCGGCCTGATCAGCGTGGAGTAGCTGGCGACCTCGGCGAGCCTCCGCGGGCAGACTAGTATCGCTCCGAACTCCACCAGCCAGAACCGCCACCCGGCTTCTGCGCCCGCCGGCGCCGTCGTCTCGACGTCGAAGAACACAATCTCATCACCCATACTTTGGATAGATATATTGTACATATGCTACTATACTAATCTTTTTCTTCTTCTTCTTCTTGTTTCCTGCTCTTTGTTATGGATATGTGTTGTATATATATGTATATATATATGCTTGCATGTGTATATATATATATATGTATGTATGTATGATAATAGTAATGGGAGAGAATGTGTTGATGAGGGGGTTTGTTTTGGCTTGTAAATGAAGTAGAGAGTACTTGGCTTGTTTGAGTTGGTTTTGATGGGTTGCATAGCCCAGCAAGGGAAGCAAAAAAAGAGGAAGGAGAGAAATGTGGGTGAAACTAGGAATAATCACAAATATGAGAGAGAGAGAGAGAGAGAGAGAGAGAGAGAGAGAGAGAGAGAGAGAGAGATTGCTTTTGGATTAGGTACTTGCAACATGCATGCATGCTTTGCTTCCTAAACAGGCTAGTGTTCTGTGTTCTTTTGTTTCTTTTAATTTATGTGCTTATTATAAGTACTTGGTGTAAAAGCTAGGCCTTAAACAGGATATATTGTTCTGTGTTCTTTTATTTCTTCTAATTTATGTGTTTGTAAGTACTTTGTGTAAAAGCTGGGTCTTAAAGCTAGTTAGCTGGCTCTTTGGTTAAGGGGTATGATTAGGGGTGGAACCAGACCCAGGCCTAAACAATCGCCCGATCCGATGGGCCATGTAGGGGTCGGGCTCTGGGTATCCAAATTATTGGATGGGTTTAAAAGTTTAGGTGGAAAAATTTTTGGACCTATTTGGAAATGTTCAAGTCCGACCTGGACCCAACCTGAAAGGCCCATGCATTAGTTATCAGAATAAGATAGTTAGTTAATACATAGCATCTATTTTATTTACTATATTTATATATACTAAAGTAGAACCTTAGTGTAAAACTGCCACGTGTCTTTCTATAAGCTTGCCACGTATCAAACTCAAATATGGAATAGAGTTGAGTGCTCCTGAGAGCACAGCAGCCCTGCTCCAGTGCTCCGTGTATATATATATATATATATATATATATATATATAT